>NC_079428.1:1827169-1877169 GCF_026213295.1 Gadus chalcogrammus | reverse complement strand
GTGTGTGTGTGTGTGTGTGTGTGTGTGTGTGTGTGTGTGTGTGTGTGTGTGTGTGTGTGAGTGTGTGTGTGAGTGTGTGTGTGTGTGTGTGTGTGTGTGTGTGTGTGTGTGTGTGTGTGTGTGTGTGGGTCCTTTAGAACTTGGCTGAACCACACAACAGCCAAAACCCAGTGAAATCCTCAACCAAAGCCGGAGATAACAGCCATCTGAAAGGAGATTGACACTTCTTACAATGACTGTGTTTACCAGGGTTCCCTGGACCTGTTCCACAATTCTCGCCACAGATGGCATCCTTATTTCAATCTAACGGAAACACATCCAATCAAACAGCACCATACTCTATTGACTCAATAGTGCCTGATAGTTGGACAATATTTGGGAGACAAAATATATTATATTTTGTATTTGTCTACCTATTCATAACACGCAGAACTAACTGTTCAGTTTACTTTGGAGAAAGTAGAAGCTAATAATATTACTAACTCTCTAAGAGGTGCACTTTAAATTAGTATAATAGGACAAACAATCTGAAATATCATCGATTTTGTGTCCATAATATAGATGATGATATATTTTTCAGCTCTTTGTACTCTGGTTGTTATTGTTTTGTTAAACGTATTAGTATCGTTACAAGGCACTGCACATTACTGTGAGATTCACTATTAATAAAAGCAGGTTTTTTTTTGTATTATTATCATGAACTCTTCTCTGATGCAATGAGCCTGGTTTCACAGAATAACTACGAGGAAAGGAACCGGCAGCCATGATATACCTTACATAAGGGTTCCCCTGAAAGAATCTGGGGATGAGTCTTCTCTAAATTGCACGCGTGCGAAAAAAAAAGAAAGCGAGAGTGAGAGCCATTCATTGTCGTCAGCGGGAACAGGAGCATGTGTTCGTGTGGCCGGCGTGACAGAGAGTCAGGTTGTCAGTGGTGATAGATGGCGAGATGTCACTCGGGCGACCGTGACAAAGACAGGTACTGTAAGAAGAAAGAGCTGCTCAAGGCAGCACTCTCTGCTATAAAGAGATTCCCTTCTCGTCCGCTCCTGACGCCACAGGGAAAAGAGAGAGAAAATCTGTCGAGCCGAGGAGTCGTGCCCCTTTTTTCATTAATTACATCGCCACACCTATATAATTAAGCAGGTGGCTGAGATGAGATCTCTCAGTCACCAGCCGCGATGAGAGACAGGGCATGAATTTGGTGATAATGAGGGAGCAAGAGGCATGTCAATAGGCGACGTCTCCGAACAAGGGTATGAACACAAGCGCTTCGTTATCACTTGGGTCACAGCGTGAACACATCTCTCAGCTCGCGCTAAGTTAATATACGTGATGTTCCGATTTTTCTGACTTTTCGGTGTCAAAAATGCGTTTTCTTGAGAATACTGATTTGATAGTTTGGCTTATTAAGGAATAAGGGTTTTTTGATGATGCTTAACGTTTTGTAATTTGATTTGCACTGAGGCAAAAATAGAACGTCAGTGATTAGCAACCAGTGTATCATTACTTAATGGAATTCATACAGGCTAATACCTTATTGGATATCAATAATGCTTAACTGAGATCATATAAAAACAGGGCAGCTAAACTAACAAAGGTGTGCAAACTAGCTGCATGGATTCCGTTAACGGATAGGTTTAGCTGTTAAATTATAGTCAGTACTCAGTATGTATTTATTTATATATTTACTGAATTTAAGCATCTGCATTTATATTCATACATACATATGTATAACTATAGATTGCAAAACAGTTCTAGCGTGATGTGTTTGATTTAATTTGCATGACATCGCGTGGTCCTGCGATGTGACCATTACGCACATCGCTACGACGACGCAGAAACGATATGTATCGTGCAGCCATAATTAATATATATATCTATATATCTCTGCACCTGCCTCCGGCCTCATGAATGCAGAATATCTCCCAAACTCCCGGAGGGCTTTCATAATAGCTGACTGGAATATACTTGAGCTGTGTCATTAAGTAGAGTTTAATGTGTAAAATATACCACGCAAGCAACATGCTGGGGGGGGGGGCGGGAGAGGAGGGAGGGAGGGAAAAAACGCTTAGCTTGCACACACAATATACCCCCCCCACATACTCTCCACCCTGGACAGCATCAGCCAAGCTCTTCTTCAGCACTCACTGTCACACCTGCACCTAATCTTACCACGGGGATGGTAGGAAGCCCATGCACAATAAAGCTTGCCTATTGTTTGCTTTATACCTGCACTGCTGGGGGAGGTGAGTGGGGGCGGGGGGGTGGAGTGGAAACAGTAGCACACTAGCACACTGTAACGGGCGGCGGCAGGGGGGGGGGCGAGGAGGATTACAGGGTTAGGCTGAGCAGACATTCAGCTCATTGCTTTGAGTTAAAGCTTAGGAGCGTCACCGCGGCGGTGCTTTCTCATGCCTCGGATCACGCCATTAGAGGATTGGAGCGGGTTTGACTCGGAGAAGCCGGGTTCTGTGTGTGAGGAGAGAACTGGCAGGCGGTGTTGTGGCAGTACTAGGGGGTGATACTGCCCATATTCCCACCCCCTTAATGAGGAGAGAGTGATAGGGTCAAGGGGTCACGGGCACGGGCGTGTGCAGCACAGCCCCCCCCCCCCCCCCCCGTCTGCAGCCCCACCGCCTCGACCGAGGGCCATGTGGGAGTCAAGGCTTAATGAAACGGCTGGGCTTGGGGGGGTGGGGAGGGGGTGTAGCTCTGAGAGATATTCCTCAGCGATGAGCTGGGTGAGGGAACTCTCCTGGGAGGCACCGCTCCAGATATGAAGCCGCTCTGAAAATGAGCGATGACCTCCTCGACCCTCGGCCGCGCCTGCTGCGTGTGCGGCGGGCGCGGCTCGGTTTTCATTTTGAGGGCTCGCCTCAGAGTGGCGGAGAAAGGACGGTCAGGGGCGAGGGGGGGGGGGGGGGGGGGGGGGGGTGGGGGGGCGCTGGAGTTCTGAAGAACAGCTCCCTGTGTTCAGAGGCGCCGCGAAGGGGGTCTAAACGATGCGCCGTCTGGCACACGGAGGGTCCCAGGTATCACAAAGATGCGGTTTGTGAGGGGTGTCTCGCTGAACCATTGGACACAGACAGAGCACTGTCTGTGTCCAATGGTGTTGCGGCGAATGTTGGAAAGGGAGGAGGTCCAGAATAGAACGGCTCTGACAGTGCTGATGCTTGATCCTCATAGCTAATGTTGAACACCAAACTGATCACCTTACATAGAAGATGTGCCATTTTGCGACTTACAATTACATAAATACATAAGAAAGAGAAACAACTATCTATCGCTGTAGGTACAGTAAGGATGTTGATGGAACTAACTGCCAAAAACTAGGTTAACCCATTCCCCTTATGCATGAAAAAAACTAGCTAGGATAAGATGCTACACAATGCTAAGTACCATTTTTAAGTGCAAGGATGTACAACATTCAATAAGTGCGTATATTATGTGCCAAGACGTAGAACACACATTAAAGGCCTGTTTTAAGTCAATCAGTCACCTTTTCTGATGGGTGAGTGTTCCAAGTTGCTGAGAAACATGAGGCCATGTCACATGCATTCCTGTTGGTCTTTTGGTTATCTTGCTTGAGTCAAATCTGCCATTTGGAACTGAATAAGGAATCCCCTACCGGTGTTGGATATTGATACAACTACATGCAAGCGGGCTTCTGCTGGTAATCACTGTTGTTAAATAAGGCAAGTTCCCAAATAGCCCAGTGTGGACTGAAACTGATCATCATAAGTCACGACTCCAACCCTCTAGTCTCTCGGGACTCAGGAGTCTTTCGACCGATGGTAGGCCTTCACCTTTGTTAGCCTCGTTACTTGAACTGTTTGGGCGCCTCAGACGATATGGAATGTGCTTGTTTTTCACTAACATCTTAAATCTTTGTTTATTCATTTTTATCTTAAAGTCATTGTTGGCAGTGTAGTGCCATTTTATGCCTGCCAATGTGGCACTGAATAGACTACCTGAAGGGGCGGAAATCCCTCCTGGTTTGCACACTGCTTTTCCCATTGGGATATTGGCAGTTTTCCCCCAGTTTCATCTGTTTGAGGGCTTTTAGTTAATGTATTCCATCATATTTAATTTCAATATGGGTCTCTGAAGCCAGATGCCACTCTGTGTAACTTCTATAGAGTGCTTTGTAAACAAGATCGAGTTGACTGAAGTTTGACTCGATGATTTAAGGACCTTGGATAGCTCCCCATTCACGCCACTATCGCTGCCCCCTGCTGTACGGCAAAAACATGCCGCGAGCTGCAAGCATTTATTGATGTATTAAAGTAGCAAATAAAGATAATAAATGTAAAACTATGAACAGATAGTATAGTATTTCTTGAAGCGCTGCAGGCTACAGCATCTCCCTGTTTGACAAATTTGATCAATGGGTCGATTTCCATAACAGTTGGTGCCATCCTCAGTCAATACGCGGCAATAACAAGTTTTGAAGCAGACAAAACAAGTCACAAAACATGTTCCTTCTCGGCAACATGCTACTTATTTAAATGTGACTTCATTAGGGAGGCTTGAAGTCAGCCAGTTATGTTATTATTTGAGGTTATTGTTCCGGGGAAGTAAAGAAAATTGTTTCCTCATTCTAGCCCATCATCGCTCAGCTCCGCTAAACACCGGCAACGGAAAAAAAAAAGCAATAAAGACAAATCTGACGACGCAAAGTGATCAAGTCAAGATGAGCGTGGGGAGAAAATGAGCGTGAGAAAAACGATCCGAATGAATCGTTTAGAAGCTTTGAAAAATATATATAACGACACAGAGATGAAACGGCGGTAAAGCGGGGTAGGGGAGTGACGGGGCTGGGACTAATGGAGAAAGATGATAAAGGGACTGAGGCCATTAGCATGCAGCTGTTCAGAGGGACCACTGAGACCTGGCGTCTCTTCCGTATGGCTCTCCAGGTGCCCGGTGTCAGAACACCGTAGCAAGCTGGTAATTATGTCAGAAATGGAAAACCGCCCGGCTAATAATACCCACTAATGCCCAAGTACACACACCGACTGTACAGTGCACACAAAGTGCACACACACACACCGCGTGGGTAAGCAGTGGCAGTCAGGCACGACTAATGAATGATACATGAGGCGGGTCCAGTTGGTCTTTTTCTGTTGCAGTGTGGAGTACAACTGGACATGTTCTGCTGTGAGGGAGGATCTGAGTGATTGTTGACAGCGTTCACAACGCTGAGAAGTCGCTCACATGCCACACACACAGATAAACAGTCAGTCACACAATCTGGGCCAGGGTGGTTAATGCTTCCGCACACACACGCACACACACACGCAAACAAGTAAACACACATGCCGTAATGCACACGTGCACACAGACACACACACACAGATAAAAACAAGTCAACACAAATGAGGAAATGCACACGTGCATTCACACACACACACACAAACAAGTAAACACTCATGCGGAAACGCAAACACACTCACACACACACTCACACTCAGACACACATAGACGTTCTCAAAGGAAACAGGATTGAGCGGTGAGGGGTGGCCCCTCAGCTCCCAGTGTCATGTGAGAGCAAAGCGGCCCCCGGCTCGGGGAGGAGACAGAGAGACACCTGCAGGCGTCGCGCTAGACTGGTCCTGCTGTCGCCGGTTTGCCGCCCGTGTTGACAGACCTAAGTGGCCGTGCTCCTGTGTTGTCGTTGACGTTTTTTTTTCTGGATTATCACTGTAGAGGCAAAACCAGCCGTGCATCTTTTTCCAGGCACTCAGCGAAAATGTGTACAGGCCAGGTGGCAAGTGGTTCCAAGCGTGTGTGTGTGTGTGTGTGCACCCAACGATGTGCCAGTGGTTGTGTGTGTGTGTGTGAGCCTGTGCGTGTGTGCGCTGCATGTTTGGCTGTGAGTGTGTGTGCATGCCTTTGTGTGCATGTGCGTGAGCCTTTGCGTCTGTGCACCACGTCTTGGTGTGTGTGTGACTGTGTGTGTGACTGTGTGTGTGTGTGTGTGTGTGTGTGTGTGTGTGTGTGTGTGTGTGTGTGTGTGTGTGTGTGTGTGTGTGTGTGTGTGTGTGTGTGTGTGTGCACGTGTGGAATCACCGTTGCATAGTGGGAACCACTCACTAGATTACACACACACATGATTATGGATGTCGACGCGTTATGTGACACGCGTGTGTTTGCATAATAACAACATCATCGCTGAGCGCTACCTTCGCGTTTGCCACGGGTGTCAACATGATCGGAGCATCATCCCACCGATGAGAAAAAAATAACATGGCCTCAACTCCAAGGCCAACCGCTCAGAGTCGACCGGGTTCATCTTTTGCTTCCAGCCTTTGTTGTATCCTAGCCTGGTGGCCAGAGATTGTGCCTGACTCACACACTGCGAGAGGAATGAGAGATAGACAAAAGAGAGGGTTCAAGGTGTTCCCCTCCGTTTCCTATTCTTTATCTCGATGGCATTTCAAATCCCGACTCCTTAGCATTTTAAAATTGGTCTGCTCCAATTTGAGGCAAAGAATGTAATTGCATTGGTTGTTTCGTTCCCCTCAGCTCATAAAGCCAGTTTTTTTGTCTTCCGCCAGTCGACGTTTTCATTGAAGGAAGATCAAGAGAAAAGCTCCACAAGAAAAATACACAATCCCTTGTTTTGAATATCATTGTGCTGGTTGTGAAACGGACAATAGAGATGCAATAAGTGGTGCAGTGATTTCCCTGCTCTTGGCAGAACAAGGCCTCATAAGCAGTGATTTAGGATTTGGGCCTGGCTCTGGGTTCTTTCACCCAAGTGATGAGAGCTGTAATAGAGCTGATGTAATCACGACCCCATGGCTGGGAACCCAAGAAGTGTCGGTGTGTGGGGGTGGGGGTTGGTGAAGAAACCTTTGATTACAATACCCTTGGCTCTTGCTAGCCCCCCTTCTGGCGACCCCCTCATAATGCAATAACTCAAAACACCTCCGAAATCATAGATGTACATTCACACTCGGGGCAGCACAGTATAGTTCATCCCTGCTGGATGGGTGGTGGTGGTGGGGGGGTGAATTAGCATAGCAGAATTTGATTTGCTGTCGAAGGGGGGTGGACGGGGTGGTGAGAAGGCCGACTGCAAATTAAAATGCACCGCAGTGTGGGGGGGGGGGGGGGGGGGGGCGTTTAGCTTTCGAAAGCCAACTTGGAGCCACACGCAGGCACCGCCTCACTGCGTTATCCCGGCTTCGTGCTGAATATCTTTTTAAAAAGAACTCTGTTCAGCAAAGCCGGTCACAGCCGGCGCGGCGGCGGCGGCGGTGACAGGATTGTCTGTGGTGGTACGGCCCCAGCCACAACACTCTGAATTAGAGGTGGAATGAGATGTTTTGTTGCTACTATTATGCTCCCATTACGCGCATTGCTAGATCTCCCCCACTGAGCCCAGCAGGCTTAGTGCCTGGGAATAGACTGGGGTGGGGTGGGGGGTGGGGGGGAGAGGGAGGGAGAGGGAGGGAGAGGGAGGGAGAGGGAGGGAGAGAGTGGGAGAGAGTGGGTGGAGGAGGACAGCTCGACGTGCCAAAGCATCGCTGCTTTGTAGGTAAACCGAGAGATTTCAGTTGGCATCGACTAGTGGGGGAATAGAGATGGCCGGTCACGAGTGTATCGAAAGCGGTTGTGATTTGGAGGTATCTGGCCTTAATGTGACCTTAATGTGTAATCTTAATAGTCTTAATTGCCTTTTTATGTGGGATTCTTCAAACACTTGGACACAGCACATGAAATAACAGTGGATAGGGGATGGTTGAGCCAGGGTCGTCTGGACGGTAATCCACCTCTTGTATGTGTAAGGATTTCACCCCAAAGGGATTCTCGTCAATTTCTCTCACGTTTTCCCCATTTCCTCGTAAAACTACGCATTACACGCACACACCTGCAAACACACACACACACACATCGATTTTTCCATGTATATCCTTATTACATAAATGGGAATACATTCACTCTGGTAAACACACACACACACACACAAACAAACCCACAGACCCCAACACACTCACACGCACACACACACAGATTTAATAACCATGATACACATATATGCAAATCCACTCCAGAGGGGATAATGACGGGACTTAAGTAGCCCAGCTATGATAGCAGGGGGAACAGCGCGGTGAGAGACAATTACACTGGCTGGGTGGGGGCACGAGGACCGAGCCGCTGAGCCAACAGGGACCAGCCAGACACCAGCACTGATACACTGGAGGATACGTGGCTGCGGCTGGGGGAGGCGTGGGAGAAAGGTGAGGTGTGTGTGTGTGTGTTGAGGGTCGTGCGTGTCTGTGTGTGTGTGTGTGTGTGTGTTTGGGGCACACAGCCGGGGAGATGGGTGTGGTGGAGGGTGGCGAAGGTTGGCAGGGTGAATGCGAGCAAGGTGGTGCCTGGTGGTTGGAGGTGTGAGGGTGACAGGTGCGACGCAGCGGCTCACTGGTGTTGCCCACAAAGCTCAACGAAACAGACGTTAAGTAATGACGATGCGGAAAGATGAATGAAGAGCGACAGCACTCAAAGGGAGAGCCCCACGGAAACACCCCCTATGTCACCTCCGTCACCTCCGTCACCTATATCTGTTTTGCTTCCAGGCATTGGTTTTGCCAGATTATCGGATTAGCTCAGGAGGTAGAGCGGGTTGACTGGTAACCCGAATGCTACTAGTTCGATCCCCGGCGACTCCGAGCTGAGCGCAGAGGTGTCCCTGAGCAAGACACCTCACCCTAACTGCTCCTGACGAGCTGGCTGTCGCCCTGCATGGTTGATTTGGTTGGTGTGTGATACTGTGCATTAACCATTGCAAGGGGCTTTGGATAGAAGCGTCTTCTAAATGCCCTAAATGTAAATGCATTACCCTGTGTGAGACTGAGACAGATGACTCTGGCCTTCAGACCTCCAGATCTTAAAATGGTCGCTCTGTGACAATAACACCTTTTTGGGGGCGGACGATGAAAAAGCACCGGGTTGTAAATTCATCCATCGGATTACATAAACATAAACACACATTCATCACTGCATCGACGCCACCTTCTCCTCTTGCTTCTCTAGTCAACACGGCCATGACGGCTGACAGCGTCCTATATGTTAAATTACAAAGTAAAAGCACAGGCGCAGGTCCAATGCCGAAGCGCTGACAAATGCTAGGGCCACCAAGGGAGGCTGGCATACATTTTCTTTCCTCAAGTTAATTGGAATCCAGGCGGGCAGGCTCGTAATGTGCCTTAGATTATCCCGTTGACAGAATCAACCTTCAGCAGGGGGGTGGGTGGGGGGGGAGACGGGAGAGGCAGGCTTCCGGATGCCCCGATCGATTGCTGCCTTCTTCCACACTGCTGGAGCGCAGGGCCCGCCCGGCTCGCCCGCAGTGACCAAGACCGTGAACGCTAAATTATGACTATCTGCAGAATGTGGCCGGGAGGTAGAGGGACATGGGGAGAGAGAGAGAGAGAGAGAGAGAGAGAGAGAGAGAGAGAGAGAGAGAGAGAGAGAGAGAGAGAGAGAGAGAGAGAGAGAGAGAGAGAGAGAGAGAGAGAGAGACAGAGAGAGAGAGAGAGAGGAGAGAGAGAGAGAGAGAAGGAGAGAGAGAGAGAGAGAGAGAGAGAGAGAGAGAGAGAGAGAGAGAGAGAGAGAGAGAGAGAGAGAGAGAGAGGAGAGAAGGAGAGAGGAGAGAGAGAGAGAGAGAGAGCAGAATAGAGAGAGAGAGAGAGGAGAGAGAGAGAGAGAGAGAGAGAGAGAGAGAGAGAGAGAGAGAAGGAGAGAGAGAGAGAGAGAGAGAGAGAGAGAGAGAGAGAGAGAGAGAGAGAGAAGGAGAGAGAGAGAGAGAGAGAAGGAGAGAGAGAGAGAGAGAGAGAGAGAGAGAGAGAGAGAAGGAGAGAAGGATAGAGAGAGAGAGAGAGAGAGAGAGAGAGAGAGAGAGAGAGAGAGAGAGAGAGAGAGAGAGAGAGAGAGAGAGAGAGAGCGAGCGAGAGCGAGAGCGAGAACGAGAGCGAGAGAGAGAGCCCTACTGGAAAAATCAATGGTAATGACTGTTGAGCACAAGCACAGATACTCACATACTGACACACAAACACACACACACACACACACACACACACACACACACACACACACACACACACTATTTACACACACAAACACACAACCAATCACTGTGGCACATATGCTAACACATTCACATGCATGCGACTTGTAAACTCAAGTGGATGCACTTGGGCAGCTACACACACGTCTGAGGCAATCACAAAGATTTGGCCATACCTTACCAGTTACTAACACACACACAGACACACACAGACACACACAGACACACACACAGGCCAGTGAGTGTGTGTGCAGCAGCGGCGTAAATGACTGACATCCAATTAAATCCCTGTTAAAGAAGCTGTGGTGATTGCTGCGAGCATAGTCCATTGATTCCGGATAGACACCACAGACTTATCACACTAATAACTACATGCTCCTATTCTTTTATAATCCCTCAGTTTGTTTATTTGCAACCCCCACGACGCCTCCGTCCGCACGTCTCCACCACAGACGACACCATCACCCCCATCACCCCCATCACCCTGCCCACGTTCTGTTACTAACTAGCATGTACTCATGTGGCCTGAAGAAACTAGCCTTTAGCCGTTAGCCACGGTATTCACTGTTGGCCATTGGCTGCAGCACAGACACTGACATGAGCAAATGCCATCCATTGGTTGCACCACTGACGCTGACATGAGCCAATGCCATCCACTGGCTGCACCACAGTGACTGACACTAGCCAATGGTATCTGGTGAGGAACAAATGGAGGAGCCAGCTGATTTACGCTTGTATGAACTTAAGAGCATCTAACCCCTATTGGTTTGCCTAAGCATCCATGCTTATTCGTTCGAAGAAACCTGCAATTCATTCCAAGATTTTGTGGTGGTCGGTATTGGAACCTACAACTGAAATGCAACTTGCAGCCATCTTAAAACCCCGCTTCCGTTAAGAACCTTATCCATTCTGAAAGGGCAAAGGATTAAGTGATGAGGTTGCCAAAGGTGCGGTGTGGGGATTGGTGTAACACAGGCCAACGATACCGAGCAGAGCACAAAGGACCGGACAGAGTTCACCTCTTCATGCCTTTTAATGACCAAGGGGGTCTGGCCTCTGCGAACCTCGGGGTTGGCTCGGTTTCCAGTGGCCAGAGAGAGAGAGAGAGAGAGAGAGCAGGACGAGCTACACCGAGTCAGAGGCGCTACAAAGAGCGGCCTCAACCCGACTGCTCAGACGTCAGTTCCCCTGCGATCACGCTGTAATCTCATAGAAGGAGACAGGGAGAGGTAAAGAGCTCATCCCCTGTAACTGTAACTCCCTCACCCCTTCCTCACCTCTTCCTCACCCCTTTGTCTCTCCCCACTGTTCCCTACAGCCGTTAATCTCAATTCTCTTGATCTTTTTTTAACCCTCTTTTAGTTTTTTTTTTACTTTCGGTGCGTCACACTCATTTTAGACACAGCTCGAGAGGAGGCCAGAATCAATGGACATCAACTATCCGTCCGTTTAAATGCATCTATTTGTGCCATCGATTCATCTGTGTTTGATTGTTTGTTCCAGGCTATTGATGCACATGTGTACTCACGACAGTATGTCGTCGAGGTTCAAACACCAGCAGATTGCAGTGGCTTCCCTTCAATTGTTTTGACAGCCACAGTCGGACGAGGCGAGGGCGGACACAAACAACACCGGACACCCCAAGGTCCCATACTTTGTGTTGGCACTAACAGCTTGCCACCGCTTGACACAAGAAACACCACAGGAGTTTATGGGGTCCTAAGGTGAGGGGAGCCACAGCGGAGCACAAGAGAATTAGGTCATCAAGCTTTTGTAGCTCAAATTGAAAAAAGGGCCCCAGAAAAGAAAAATGTGGGAAACATTTGAATAATTCATGTCTGAGAAAATATATTCCCATCCTTTTTCCTCCCTCCATTTTCCCTCTTTGTGACGCCCATCTTTGGCCCTCCATCTCTCTGTACGCATGCATGCTTCCCCATCCCCTTGTCTCACTCTCTCTCCCTCCCTCCCTCTGTCTCTCTATATCGCTCTCTCTCTCCGGAAACAGAAAAAACACTGACACGGCGATTGAAGGTAGTGGGGCAAACAGCTTGAACGTAATTAGCGTCAGTTTGGGAGAAACACGCAAACGATCCTGCTGCGGAGCAGGGGGAAAGCAAAAGTTTGGATAGGAAGACACCCGACGCCGCCGCTAATAAACCTTGACTTGGCAGCGCAGCCGAACAATTAAAAACGCATATCATTTCCTCTTTGGTGGAAGCCATTCTGCTTCTGCGTCCCGAGCTTAAAAAACAACATCCTCTCATGAGCACACTGGCGTAAACGGCGAACGGAGGAGATACAACAATACATCAGCAATTAGGGGACCCGCACGCCGCCAGAGCATCGCCGCGGTGCAGCGGGGGGACACAGCTGTGACGGAGGCATGTACGGCAGACTATTGTCACTGGCATGGCTCCTATTGATTCCAGAGCGGGGCCCACTACGCGAACCCAGCAGCGGAGGACTCCAGTGATCCATGCGTGTTCTTCAATGTCACACGGGGGGCTATTCGGATGAGGCGTCTTGGATGGGTTGGAACGTCTGTGTTCTGGAAGACGCAGTCCATACCCCCCCTACCACCTAGATACTTTGAGTCTAGTGTCTGGACATGGCGCGGCACCGGGAGAGGTACAGCTGATACAAGTACCGCTGATGAGTGGAAAGACACGGTAACATAACATGTTCATGGTTCACCTGGACTCTGCATTGCCTCTTCCCATACCCCCCCACAGCCCCCTCTAAAAACACCCCTGTACGCCCTGGCACTTAATTGTCGCAATTATTGTATGTTGTACGTACTGGCACTTAAAAATCGTACTTAGCGTTGTGTAGCGTCTAATCCTAGCTATCTTTGTTGTATACAGGGAATGGGTTTACCTAGCGATTGTTAGTGCTTGGCACTTGGTTCTATGAACGTCCTTACTGTACCAAATGCGATAAAATGTTGGCTCTCTGACAAATGTACTTATCGTAAGTCGCTTTGGATGAAAGAGTCTGCTAAATGCCTTACATTTCTGTGTAAATCTAGCAACCTTGCCTCTAAGAAGAGGCGATTCTTCACGACCACTTCCTGCAAGACATACAGAATGGGGCGCAATCAGGACCCAGGCTGATGACACCAGACAGTCCAGGGGGCTTCCTCCAGAAGGAGTTTTGTTTTATAACGGAGCCTGTTTTTTAACCCAGCAACTTAGCCTCTATATTGGATAGAATCATGCGGGAGAACACCTGGCTCCGACTGATCCCAGCTCTGTAATGAGTGTACTACTTTGATACAGCACCAACATCTTCTGTTGTACCTTCTTATCCGGCCATAAAAACTAAGCACAACAAAGTACAACAAAATGTGTCACTGCTTAAAAGCAAGGCTTCAGTTTAAGCTACAAGAAGAGAGATATTATCTTAACAGCTTTAGAGGTGTTTCTTAACACGATGGAGCTGAGATCTATGTGATATAGTAATACTAGTTATATGATCAGTACATATTCTTTTGTCGCAGGGGTGTACTTTGCTCTCAGTAGGTGTGAGTGAATGTATGTCTTTCCAAAAGAAAACTTTGTTCTTTTCTTTCTTTCAATGAGAAATGGTTTACATAAGAGGCCTTGTCAATCACTGAAACCTACCATCAAATTACATGCAAATGACTTCAGGCTACTTGAGCATGGGTGATTTGCACCAAGAATTGGAAACATCTAGGAAGAAAATGTAACCACGCCAATGAACTGAATATAACTAATGAGTCTATATTTACACGCTGAGAATATGCAAAACATTGTTTTATAATGAACACTATGAACTTACTTCTTAAATTCCCATTCCTCTGTCTCTTACGCTTCATCACATTCTTTACGTCTCTTGCACGTACACACGCACATGCACACACACGCGAAAACAAATGCACACGCACACACACATACCTGCAGTCATTTAAATCTATGGGGATGACGCATTACCAAACAGTATATGTAACACGGCACAATTATTTTAAGAATAGCAAAAAAAACATACTATGTAGCTTTGAAGGTTTGATATAGGTTTGATGTATTGATCAATTATATATCTCACTGTTTATTATCTCTCTATGCATCTTCAAGATCTTATGTAGGATCGGTAAAGTAATAAATACGATGTTGTTTATCGTATCATTTATTTAGTTTTCTCCACCAATAGGTCTGGTGCGAATAAAAAACAGTTTCTGAATCGGTAGCTTCGATGCATTTGGAAAAAGTCTGATAATTTGTATTCAGTGCAACAGTAGGATTTTCTGATTACCATATTTGTCTTTCTTGTATGGATTTCATCCGCACAAAAATACTAATCTGTAAACGATTGTGGAAGGGTTCAGATCTGGGAGAAAATGTTGACTGAATACGTAAACTCCCTTTCGCTCAACACCACGTTTGAACACAGTCTGTACGTGTGTTCTAACGTACGTGCCGGACAGTGGACTGTGTTCGTGAATGATGTGAGGCGGAATGACCTATTCCTCCATATGATTAAGCCTGTTATGGATAAGTGGAGTTGGACTATTCCCAAATCAATGATTGACCTGACAAATAGGAATAACAACACTCAGACAACATTGGCTGTTATAACAGCTGATCATTTCTGAGAAATACAAACCAACCCCAATTGACAACATCTGCTCTATCCTGTTTTGAACTTCCAACACTCTCACATCTCTCCGTCAAACCCTTTCTTCTTCGTACTTTGTTCATTTTTAAAAAGGTTTTTCCTTTCTTTTTCCCTTGCCAGAGGAGCAATCGGTAAAAAGGAGGCAGTGCATCATGGGATGGCAAAAAATAAGCTATCAAACAAACTGTAGTACACCTACTGTGAGGCAGAGCAATGACGGACATCCCCGTCGTGGCTGCCAGCCACTTAGCCCAGCTCTTGATTACAGTGTCTGCTTGGCGGAGTGGAGCGGATAGCGAGGGTTTCGGTGGGGCCCCGGGGGAACGACTTGGCCCTTCCCGTAAAAGGGGGCCACTAATGGAAGCAGAGGCCTTCGCCTCCACTCTGCCTTTTTTTATGCAGGCAATTCAGGCGTTTATGGTAATCATAAAACCAGGGCCAAATGGACGCACGGAGAGGCGGCGCGCACGCACGTCCGCGGGGCACACAAAGGCGCTCGCGGGGCAAGTGTTGTTGCTAGAGATGCCAGCCCGTGTGAGTTGCCACCTCCTTGTGTTTTCACAGCACGGCATGTGTCGCGGCATACCTAATACGAGGAGCAGCGGCGACGGCGCTACCAAAAAAAAATAAACGGTGATGCGCTCTGCCTTTACCTCGCCCCGAATCCGCTCCCGCTAACATCCGCTCTTTTGTACATTTCCCCCTCCACGCTCACGGCCCGTCTAGTCCTGTGTTTATGAACCTCCCGGGAGTGTTTATCAAAAATTCATTGGCTCGGCAAATTGCAGCCCTAATGCTGAGAGGTTGATAACCCCCACCCACCCCCCAAAGCCCGGAAGCAACCCCAACCCACACACACACACACACAAACAAAAACATACACACTAGGTGGCCGCCCGCTTGTCATGTGTCTGGAGCAGGAGGGAGGTTCAAAGAGTGAGAGGAGGTGGTGGGAGGGAGGGAGGGAGGGAGGGGGGGAGGGGGAGAGAGAGAGAAGGAGAGAGAGAGAGAGAGAGAGAGAGAGAGAGAGAGAGAGAGAGAGGGAAAGAGAGAGAGAGAGAGAGAGAGAGAGAGAGAGAGAGAGAGAGACAGCGAGAGGAGAGAAGGTGTTGGATGAATCATTTTAACACTTTCTCAGTGTGCGAGTTTAAATTTGGATGCTAGTGTTTCTCAGCGGAGAGAGAGAGAGAGAGCGAGAGAGGGAGAGGGAGAGACACTCCAGCCTGATTGTGGCACGGTCTGGAAACAGAATGCTAATGCACTTTCCTCATCTCCACCACATAATCGCGCTTTTATACAGTTGGGTGGCGCGGCGCGAGGTACACCAGCCATCGCGCAGAGAGAACTCGAAGGGCGTGCGACCTCTGCGCGGAGTGCGAAGAATGAGGCTACGCGCAAAAAAATCGATTGCTGTCCCCCAAAAAGAGCCTCTTCAACCCATCTGTCTGTTGTTGCTCTGAGCTTGTCTCGGTCACGCTCGAGCGCACGTAATGCAAATGACACATTAACTCTAACGACAATTTAACCGTTCTTCGTAGAGTCGAGAAAGGAGGGAAATATTGGAAAAGGTGAGAGATGAGCCTTTCCCCAGAACTCATTTATGAACATAATTTACAATCAATGGAGAAGAAAAGAGAAATCACGTTATGCTGCGGTATCTAAGGTTAATGGGAGGGAATTGTTCTGCTCTCACGTTGCAGGACATCTTGAATATGGTGGAACCAGTTTGATCGGTGTCGCAGAGGGCAACAATTATCTGGACATTTCAGCGGCCCTAGAATGTATCTAGATGAGAGATCGGACCCGTTTCCACAAAGGAACAAGATCTTTTGACAAACAACTGGGATTAATTTTGACGGCCCATTTGGGTCAAGCACTTTGTAAGAGGACCGAGATGATTTTCATTAATGTTATGTCAAAATATGAATTTACCTTGATTGCATGTTAGTGGGCTAGTTAACTGCCCAGTCAACAATGTTGGGGACGGACGTCCCTACCGAAACTATGACAGGACTGTAAGTGGTAGTCAACCACTTATACTTAGTCAACCATTCTTGTCAACATATATTGAATGTGGCGCAGGTGGTTTTGAAAGATATATTCCGATGCACACTGTGAAGCTAGCATGATTACAGCATTGTAATTACAACACTAAAGTGCTGTTCGGGACCGAGATGCGACCATGTACGCTAAGCTGTCTGAAAGAAGAAAACGGGTTTGTGGAAAGGAACAGACATTGTCGACGGTAGAAGATAATTTAAAAAGGAAACCGTGAAGTTGCGTGTAAAGCACATACTGATGACTGAAGTGAAACTAAATTAAAAATCGCTTCCCGTTCAAACTCCACCGACTGAGATTAATAACAAATATTATTCATTGTCTCGGTGATGAACATGATTGCGGTGGCGGCATTTCACTTTTAAAATGTACGACGACAGCTTGGAAAGCCTCGCAATAACCGCAGTTCGGATACAGCAGACTCATTTCCAGGTAAACACAATGCTGTACAATGTAATCCATATTAGCGACCTTGCTAATCCTCTGGCGTGTTCGTTTGTATTGTACGGTAGATAAGATTAATGGTAAGCTGATGTCGGGGTGACGCGACCAGCATCTTACACTGTTCCACCGGTGGACATCATAGAGGATCAGCTGAATACGAGTTCAATACGGGAGCACAGTTGCCGGCCATTGTTGAATAATAATCAAACTCCATCGGCGCACATAGCAGGGAAACATTGGAAAAAGCCAGACCCCCGGAGACCAATGGGAGGTACTGGTACCCCTAGCTGTGGGACTGAAGCTGCTCTGTGAAGCATTGGTTTAACTTAGGACGGCATTCATTTGAGGCATTGCCATCCATTGCAGGGTCAACCGGTTGGACTCGTGTTTTTGGATGTCTTGACCCTCTGCTCAGGCAAAGGTGTGTGTGTGTGTGTGTGTGTGTGTGTGTGTGTGTGTGTGTGTGTGTGTGTGTGTGTGTGTGTGTGTGTGTGTGTGTGTGTGTGTGTATGTGTGTGTGTGTGTATGTGTGTGTGTGTGTGTGTCTGAATGTGTCTGTGTGTATGTGCGTGTGCGTCTGAATGTGTGTGTGCGGCTGTGTGTGTGTGCGTCTGTGTGTGTGTGTGTGTGTGTGTGTGTGTGTGTGTGTGTGTGTGTCGGGGCCTCCATTGTACCTAGATGCCCTCTGCAACTTAATGGGCTCCCAGGGGACCCAACCTTCCCTTACTTACACACCGCTCTTCGACTTCAAACAACAGTCCATTCCTCCCATTTCCCACAGCCCAGGAACAAACACACACACACACACACACACACACACACACACACACACACACACACACACACACACACACACACACACACACACACACACACACACACACACACACACACACACACACACACACACACACACACACACACACGCACGCACACATGCCTTGCAGCGGCTGCCCGGTTTCTGCAGAGATGCATCGATAGACAATCGGAGAGCGTTCCCAGGCACTCCCATTTAATCAACCTATATCAGTGTGCTTTATGACACGTAGTCCATATGTGAGTAGGGAAGTGGGTGGTTGACTCGTAATGATACGCACAGGGCAATGTAAACAACTTGCTCTGGAGGATTCATAGGGTGTAACGCTGACAGGAACGAGAACCAAGAAAATGTTAAGGAAAGACATTCTTAAGGAAAAATATTATTCAAACACGCCTTGAAATATTGAACCATTGGTTGCACTAGAAGAAAAGGCATAAGGAATAAAGGATTGTTGTTGAGGTCTGGCACAGAAAATAATAATGACGATCATTAAATGCGCAAAAAAAACAACACATTAGGCTCCACACAAAAAGACGCGTGACCGGATGGGCCACTCAGAGTCAAAACAACCCCTGAATAGATCAGATAAACGCAGGGTGCTGCACAACGGTGACTCTATCACTGCCACGCTGTCAAGAAGGAGTGGTTGAAGTGAGACGTGTTGTGAAGCACCGTCCCGTGTGTGGATGAGAGGTAGGGGGGCGAGGGGGGGGGGGACCCTGCCTGGGACCGGGTGGAGCATGAAGGAAGAGAAAGCGACCTGCAGAGCCACCGAATACAATCCATCTCATCGCAACCGCTGCGAGCAGCGTGTAATCACAATGACACACGGGTGTAATCCATTTAAAACACACATTGGCGGCCGCCCAGGCTTCTGGGACTTCCTCTGCAGTGGCGGCTGCCATCGTGGCGTCGACTCGCTTCCCACCTCCCGACTACAATTAGTGAGAAATGTGTAAGCTGTCTCCTCGTCCACCTGCTCCGTCTGTCACCAGACCGCCTTGCCCCCCCCCCCGGACGCGTTGCACGCCCAGAGAGCGAGTCCGGGGGAAATAATCCAATCAATCCCAGAGAGAGAATTACTCTCCGCCAAAACCTGACACATGCACACCTATTCGCTCGTCCCGACACGTGTAATCTGTCTGAGGGGGTCATCTCAACTCGTGACCCTTCCTTGGACTATCTGTCAGCCGCCAGCCCCCAACCCCCCCGTACTCAACCAAGCGTGACTAGGCCAGCAGACTTACACTAGCAAAGTCCCCCGATGGCAGAGCGATTATTGAGGGGTTGATTCAACAAACACTACCTCCAGTATGGAGACAGAGCCGCGTGGCCCGGAAATCTGGCGGCGGGGGCCCCCCGGTGAGTGATTACAGGGGGGGGGGGGGCAGGCCTTGGTGCGACCTGGTGCTCCTTCCACAAGGGCTACCTCACACGGGTATCGAGGCTAATTGAACTAATTACACACTCCGAGGGCCCAAATTAAATATGGTGCCGTTCCGTTAAACCAGCCATGATTTATAGTCACCTATAAGCTCTGGCCCGGGACAGCTGTTGAAGCGTCCGCGCACCGCTGGTTTCATTATGACTATTTGTTAAGAGCCAGAGCTCGGAGGTTTGTTGTGCAGGGCCGGAGTGGTGTTCTACTAATAGTGTTCAACCAAATGAGTCGAATATACCGGGGGTATTTTTTGCTGCGAACGCAGAAGCGTAAAGCAAGAACTCCTTTGCTCCTTTGCAATAACCTAAAATGCAGAAAACAAAGACTTTGGCGCCGGCAGTGAAGGACAAAAGCATTCGAGCGTCCAATCGGGCCCTGGTCCAGGATGTTGAAGAAAAGCAACCGCTGGGGTGAGGGAGTTCAGGCCGCAGCTCCAGCGACCAGACGAACGAGATGGTTAGGAAGATAGGAAGGCATGAAGTCCCTCCATTACCCGTCGCTTCCACCTGCTCCTCGCAGCCATTAGTGTAGAATCTGTGCCAGGGTTGAAAACCTGAGACCCCGAGACGTTCTAGCTTCCGCTAACAATCAGAAGGAGGAGAGGAACGCTGCTACCGTTGATTCCTATCACGGGAAACTTTTGGACCAACTTCGTATTATCTCCATCCGTTCATGGTTGGATGCTTCGCTGACCCGCATGTCAAGCCCCCCAAATCAGACCTGCAGGATTATATGCCCTACATTTCTTAAAGTGCCCTTATCTCACAACCAATAAGAAAAACCTCAAATTCTCTGTGATCATATCATATTCCCCAAGTCAACAGCTCAATCTCACACTTCTCACACATTTTTCTTCGGGCAGCAGATAGCATAATTTTACTCTCTCTCACCTCGCCTTCTCCATCGCTCTCACTTCTCTGACCTCTCCCTACCTCACACTATCTCTCTCTCTCTCTCCCTCGCACTCACTCTCTCTCTCCCTCGCGCTATCTCTCTTGCCTCTGTCTGTCTCTCTCTCTCTCTCTCTCATGCCAACCAGGTAATGATCTTTTCCTAGCCGAATGCCGATAACGTCTCCCTCTCCCTCTTTCTCTCTCTTCCTCTCCCCCCCTCTCCCTATCTCTCCACATTAGATAGATCAGCTCTCCCTCCATTTGTGCTTCCTCCCCACCACTTCAGACAGCGGGATTGATTTGTCTGAAAGATGCCTCTGACCTTTGATATGATCTGGTGAGGAGGGGATAGCCTTAAACAAATCAGCCAATCAAAGAGGAGTGGGAGGGACATATGAGAAGCACGATGAGGGTGCTTCACTAAAAAGCCTTCAACATGCAAGGCCGCGCTGGGATTCACTTTTCCCGTGACGGCGAGCTCTGTCGTGAATATCACGCCCACCGCCAGCGAATCCCCTGAGGGAAAATGAAAGAGAAGTTTTCAAATTGCACTTTGCCTAAAGGCTCTTTGGGCCAAATTTAATTTTCACCTTCCATTGATTTTCCGCTTAGCCCAGCCGGGATGGATACTAATGCCTGTCTGTCACGCTTTTATTCCTGTGCTGCACAGGGAGGAAAGGGAAGAGGAACCAGGAACGAATGTTGCGCAAGAGCCCCGCTACATGATACGTCCTCCAAGTCGATATATGGGAGGAAGGGTGGCAGCCCGTCTACATCTGTCCGGTATAGATCTCGCAACCACCCCACACAACCACGTTTCTAAAAGATCAACCTTCGGCCAACCCTTGTTGACTACTATATTATTCAGCTTATTGGTGGATTGACCTAAGTATCGTGATTTACATTAAGATTTACATTTAGCAGATGCTTTTGTCCAAAGCGACTAGCAGTAAGTACATTCGACAGAAGAAAAAGGAATGATACATCGCTGTTGGAACATTAAGAATGAATCCTAGAACCAAGTGCCAAGCACTTACAATCGCGAGAATTAAACCCATTCCCCGTACACAACAAAGATAGCTAGGATAAGATGCTACACAAAGCAAAGTACTGTTTTGAAGTGGCAAGACGTACAACGTACAATAAGTGCATTCATTACGTGCCAGGACGTACAAAATACAATAAGTGTGTAAATTAAGTGCCATTTCTAGAAGATCAACCTTCGACCAACCCCTGTTTACTGCCTTTCTATTCTATTTTCGGTAAACTAAAAAAAGTATTGCGATGGTACAGAACTATGAAGTAACCATGGTAGCATCTTATCGTAATGGTGGTGGTAGTGAGGGGGGGGGGGGGTACTTATTTAAAATAAGCCTTTCTTCCTTAACACCCTCCCCACCGTCCTCTCCCCCCCCCTTTGATTGAGGCACCGGGAGTCCAGATGGCGCTGATTAAAACACCGGTCTTGGATGCTTTCCCTTTCGGAATTCAGATGGTATACATGCAGCAACGCTTGACATGTCTTTTTTCATGCCTTCAACCAAAAGTACACCTGCCTGAGCGGTGACTGTGGGCCAGACCTTGTCAACAGCTGGGCGCAATTAGGTTCCAAATAGTCCATACAGTAAATGAGCCGGACTGGTGTTCCCTTTGTTTACCTCGTGTTCAATTTGAGGCGCTCAGTGTGAACCTGACTGGTGTAGGTAATGTTGTTTGCAAATTTGGCTTGTGATGCGTACTTTCAAAACTAAATAAAAAGACATAGCAGGTGCACCACAGCAAACAAGATGCACTGCAAAGGCCCCAATTAAAAAAAACTTAATAATTAACAAAAAACACCTCACGCTGTGAGAACAGCGATGGCTGGCATGCCTGTGGACATAAATTGGCACGTCTAAAAAGAGGCAGCACTCTCACACGTATAGACCTTCTTTTGACATTTCAAGAAGCACTCGGGCTTCAGGGCTGAATGAGTAACCGTGGAAGCCCACCCAGGTAACAAAAAAATAACCACTACAAAACAAAAAAAACAAAAACAAAGGAGAAGAAGTTGACAAGGCAGACAAAAGAGAGGGTGTGTTCTGAATCCGGTCGAATCAGGTACCTGCCGGTTTGTAAATGAATACGAACAGACACACAAACACACTTGCAATCAGACGCTGACCCGCGAAGAGTATGATGGGGTTATAATGTACGGACGCCTTGAGAGTATAGACACATGTGTGTGTGTCTGTGTGTGTGCGTTCAGGGGCCAAGGCAAAAACGAGCACAAGCAATGTCCTTAGGCAGGTCGGAACTCCGCGGAGTCGTTTGTTTGTCGACTTAAGCTGGCAGAGAGCTCAGGAAGCCAAGGTCTTACACCAACGTGGGGCAGCAAACACGGTGGTGTATGAGGGGAGCTGATCCGCGAAAACCCCTCATTGCTATTCCCTCACGAGGCCAGGGGATCTACCATGAGCTGGCCGCCACCGTATCTGAGGGTGTACCGTCTTTCGACAATGACGGCTGTGTGTGGAGATCAGGCATAATGCCCCGTTTTATATTCCGTCCCTCTTCTTTGATGATGTGGTCCCCGTGTTTTGAAAGGCATTTACATGAGCAGTGTGCGTCGGCCAGATGCAGTCGGCGTTATAGACAATAGTCAAGGACGATATCGCTGTTGTGTTATTTAATCACGGCTTTGAATGCTGAGCGGCGTCGCCTGTTCATTGCTGTCCTCAGTTCCTCGATATTCATTTGAGTCTTGATTCCCCACGGGCCTAGACTTAAATAAATTCCAAAGTCTGATGCGCTTTTATTCTCTTTGTATTCCACCGAGTTTATGTAATTGTGCGAAACTCAATCAGTCGGAAACACATCCCTTTACAGTGGAGATGCATTCATTCTGCGACGTCGAGCCTTGCCGACTCGACGCAGACCACAATCTGTTCCCTGCAGAACGCCTTCGAGAACGGCCACAGATCATGTCTTGGTAGCGTGCAGGCGGCCATCGCTGTCAGTTGTTTAATTGTCCTCGAAGGAACTCGATCAAATGCAGTCCTGATAATGGGTGGGATCTAACACAAATGAAGCCTGGGAGCTCCCTGTAATCCACGCAGCAGCATTAACAGTATGTCTCCGAGCTGCCATTCAATGAAATATGCATAGCGCTTCATTAGCCCTGTCGCTTACCCTCAACTCTGCAGGTTACAGCAGGTGATTCTCTATTGATTTCCTAGGACTTCTTTATTGTATAGATTTGTTGCTATAAGTGGAAATGTCGGTTGAGCCAGGTCTGAAATAAGCAGGATTGAGTTTCACACTCTGGGGTTTGGCAATGCATATATTTCATAATTCATACAGTTCCAATATTGTAGTCTCTCTGAGGGTATACAATTGTTAATGTGTTTTTCTTCTGTGGATATCGCTCTACATAGAATGTTACAATTAGCATTATACCGTCAGGAGACATCATTTTCCATCTTGAGGCACACTCATAAGCTCTGCTAAATCAAATACTGGAGACATAAAGTGTATTCTAAAATAACCCACGATGAGTAGCACTTCAAATAAATGGAAGAGTACCCTCGTGTTCAGACATCAAAAACTGCTTTTCTCCATTTCTCCCCAACCAGAGAAACCAGGGGTGACATGGCAACTGTCGACACAGAGAGAGCGGGAAAGGGACTTGATAAGCTAACGAAAGCTGCCGAAATGTCTGCTGAACGGCTGAAAGGTATCAGATTGGACAATTGGTTGCCCTGCGTGTTTACCTCAAGGCAATCAACCCCATCCAAGGTTCAACCTCAATTCAACCTCATCACAGGTGGTGTGGAAGGTTGTCAACTGAGCCTTGGCGATTATAATGTGTCTAATCAGTCATAAACTTGGTCGGCAGGCTGCAGCCAAACACTTATTGGGGCAACTTACAACACAAATACAAACACAAATTGTCAAAGCTTACAACAGAAAATGAACCCAGGGGGCATTTAAGTTTACATCCATCTTCCTCTTCTTCTTATTTCCTCTTCGTTTCAGCCCCACCAAATGCTTTGAATCGCTCCAGCCTTTCAGGGTGTATAAGGCCAGAGTACAGCCTAATTGATTCCTCTTGTTCCTCTCGCTCATAAGGGCAGCAGTGTCGACACAGTGAAAAGCTCCCTGGCGTTGTGCTCATCTTCATCGCTCCCTTCCTCCACGCCTCTCTTTGCTCTCTTCCTCCCGCCAACATCCCCAAGAGCACGACGCAACGCAGATAGTCGACACAAACAGATCCCTCCGAGAGAGCGCACACACACACACTCGAAACCTCGGATGGAAGACAAAGAGCAAGCGTTGCATCTGCATGCCAAGCCGCAGAGGTCCACTGCACAGTTCAGCACAGTCAGACTCATACGAGACTGGGTCTCGGCCCTTAAAAAGAAACACAGAAATCCCTCTGCATTATGCGAACATAAAAGAGTTATCCTATTCCAGGCAAACTTTCTTTGGTTGATTTTTGCGGTGAGGAGAGCTCCACAGTGCCCGAGTTATTTTGGCTTTCAGCTCGTGTGAGTGGCTGTCCAGAGCTCTGGACAGGAACAATGCTGTTGTTAAACCCACAGGTTTTTCAGATGATTAAGTCAAGCAGAGGAAGAGAAGCACTCCCCCCCCCCCCTCCCCCCACCCTGTACCCTGAAGTGAACGTGTGGACTCACGCTTGGCTGAGCCCGGGCTGGAGGTATGGATGGCAGAAGAGCATAAACAGAAGTGAGGTGCAGCGCATTGGCCAATGCAATCTCATTGGCCAAAGCAATCGCTTTGGCCCGCAAAGTACAAAACACCATCAATCCTGATTTCGTCCGATGTTGTCGGATGTCTGACTCGGTTTCGGCTTTGCTTGATTTTGAGATATTTTGGCAGCGCTTGAGCTGAAAGAACTTACTAAACTTCCAAGCTCTGATTGCAATGGGAAACCACGTATCCCCGTGTATACAGAGAAACCATAATGACATTACAAGAAGAATTTGATATCTCCATAACTCGTTCTTTGTTTGTCCCAGAAAAAAGTCCTTTTGCAACTACAATTTATGAAATAGGCTCTCTAAAATAGGCTTATTATGTAATATAATAAACATAATAAATGTTTATTATATTGGATTCTTTATGCCGGCTAATGTCAGCCTTAATTTGCATCATAAATGCGTTATTTTAGATGCACTTTTAATCTGGCTGTGGTGGGAGGACCAGATATAAGATAGAGGATTGCGTCCCGGCCTATGGAAAGGAAGTCGTGCAGGTTGGCAGGAAGAAACCACTCACTCGCACAACACGCAAATCATTATATAAGCAAAAACAACCAAACAAAACAACAACACAGTCGACATTTCTGTTCCAAAGCAGCTCTATTTTTTTAACTAACTTGATGATTCCACCGAGCAACTAAGAGGCGCAATAAAAGGTAATGGAAAGAAATTTACTTATGCAAAAATGAGTGTACAACACAAGCACATCAACTGTTTCCATCCGCCTCATGTGTATTCAGTTCAATGGTGCCACTGTCACATTTGGTAGCCAACAGCTGTAACTCCAATAGGCCCGATTATTTTATTGTCTTAAAATGGCTTAATTATTCTTAGCAACAGCTTAATACACGGTTGACTTAGGAGCGAGCCAGCAACCCTACATTAAACCATAGCTGAGTAAGCTCCAATTCACATAGTCTCGCCAATCAACCGAGTGACTGCATATCACTGCTTTGTGGCTTTGTGGTGTGCGTGTGTGCACACTTCAACTACCGTGACTCACATTCATCAGATAAAACGTGTTGTGTACAGTATTAGTGACATGACATGGTTGATTAGATAAACGTGCATCCAACCTATTATTCAGTTCCCAGACAGTAACAGCTCTATCAGTGCATCAGTTTGAGTACTAAGTGCAGAGGCAGCCACTGAACCCCCACACCCCCCCAGGCATGCATTCACATCACACACATAAACCACACTGCTTCTCCTTCCCTTTAGCTACAATGGACGTGGCATCCGCTACATCCAAATGCTTTTATGAGGGGAACTTCAAAATAAGAGTCGCATCGAGTCAGCACCAGAGTAATCACATGCTTTAAGTTTGAAGAGTTGGACATGACGTACATCGTATCTATTTATAACGGCTTCATGTATACGACCAGTGTACGATGCAAGGGGGGGGGGGAGGAAGTTTGGCAGCAGAGGACTCGGCACAGCACCACATGAAGCCCTCCCACATCCGAGAGAGCCCAAAGATACGGGTGAATAAATAAAACATGGCCGCCCCGAATCGAGAGGCAATGTGACAGAGAGAATCTTTTTTCTTTTTTTTTTGCTCGGCGCTTTTATGTTGGCAGGCAGAACATTTCTGTTTGGGATGAATCAGAATTTTTCTGAGAGCACCTGCGCTCAGTGCATCTAATTATCCGACAACTCATCCTCATTATAAAATAGCCGTTGGGAGTCAAGTATCAGGCTTTTCATAACAAGACGCAAACACTGATTCGGGATGCCCCACATACCAAAACCACACCGCTGCTACAGTAGACACTGATAGCTGCGAGCCCACTGGAATCACTGTCGATTCCTTGCTGGAAGTATCAGCCGTATTGCAATGTAGCATGGAACGCCGTTAGGAGAAACAAACAGTGATGGTGGACGCATTGCATGATTGAGCTGAAATGTTAATTGGCCGCCTCAGTGGCGTCCACACGTCACAACGATGGCCCTATTATGTCACCTGGATGAATTTTATAAGCCATAATTATGACTTATGCCCGTTTCTCCCTGGGGAGACGCGGGAACAGGGTGAGTTAATGAGGGTGCGTTGCGACACGTCGCGGTTGAGCCGTCCGTGTTGGCGGATAATTAATAGCGGAGGAAGGTTTGCCTGGGATGTGGCAACCCAAGCCGGCTCTTCCATTAAGGCCTCGGGAATACTGAGGGGTTAGGTGGTGGTGGAGCTCATGAAACTCCCGGCAAACATGCAGAAATACCCTGCCGTTCCCTCGCTCGCTCTCTCTCTCTCTTGGATTCTGCTCGGAGCTGTTCCGGCACAAAGCCCATTCAACAATGATTGATATGGAGACAGCGAGCAGACTCAGGAGCCACACTCACCGCAGAGACAATGGAAACGAGAGGCAATTTATTAAAACGGGAGCGGGCGTTGATCGGGCGCAACGGGGGACGGCACGGGACGCACTTACCTGGGACTAATCCTGGAACTGCTACGGAATGCAACGACTGTTCTGCAGGGGTGCTTTGGGAGTCTGAGGGGAACGTGTTTGCACATCAGGAAGCCTGACCTTCTCAGGGGGATCACTGTCCCTGACGGGCTGTGTGACAGCAGTGAGGAGCGGTGAATGCCGTGAGAGAGAGCTGTGGCATACGTGGGGAAGCAGTGGAGCATTTGGAGGGTCGGGATTTCATTGTTTTTTGCATCGTTGATGGTGTGATTGATTGGGGTTCTTACTTGTGGGAGATGTCTCAGGGGGGGTGGATGCGATGCTGCAAAAATGGGTATTAGGGGGAGCTGAGATACATGAGAGCTATTTGTGCCGATAGATGCACAGTATACCGTGCATTGCAAACAACTGATGGAGTGCTCTATCAGGAATGCAATTGCATTCATGATCTCCCTATACCCTTAAATGATACAGTTGACATTTCAATTTCAAGAAAGAAACGCATTAGGGTGAGATGGATAGCTGGAAAGGACAGGGACAAAACTCACAGATAGTCATAAAGAGAGAGATTCAGAAAGATGGTGAGAGAGACAGAAAGAAGGAGAGAGAAAGACAGAGAGAAAGAGATAAACCGGATCAAGATAGATGGATTGAGAGAGACAGAAAGACGGGGAGAAAGAGATAAACCAGAGAGAGAGAGAGAGAGAGAGAGAGAGAGAGAGAGAGAGAGAGAGAGAGAGAGAGAGAGAGAAAGAGAGAGAGAGAGAGAGAGAGAGAGAGAGAGAGAGAGAGATCAAAAGAAACAGACAGGCATCGATGTTGCAGACAGACAGATGTGCACCGTGGAGAAAAAACAATATCATCATGATGAGCTCAGCATTACCCAGCGCCTGGGGTAACTGTTGTAAAGCTAAACCAAACACCGCCCAACCCATCCACCAACGCATACCACAAGCCCTTCTCTCTCTCTCTCTCTGTCCACCTATACGTTGTGGTGATGACCTTTCAGTGCGGTGCACACACTCCAATTACCTTCTCTAAAACACAGTTAAAAATGCATCATTGAGCAGCTAGTGGGAAGCCTGCACGGGGGCGTCATTTGTTCCTATATTATTAGGGCTTTAGTGCACGGCGGTGGAGAGGTCGTCCTGAATCACAAAGAGGCAGCGATGCCGTGCTCGTCGTTGGACCTCTGGGGGGTAACGACAAGACGCTAATGCTGTTAGCCTCCCGACCGCGGTCACGCTCGCTTAGCTCCCTCCCCTCACCTGCCGCCAAGAGGAAACATCCCTCACTGACCCCCAAACGCACACACACACACACACACACACACACACACACACACACACACACACACACACACACACACACACACACACACACACACACACACACACACACACACACACACACACACACACACACACACAGACACACACACACGATCCCAGCCGTAGAAAGTTATTATCAGCTCAAGCTCACAAAATGACATGTCATGGGCAGGTCGAGTGCAAAACCGTCACTTGCACGTTCTTATTTTTTAAGTATGTACCCTGTCATCACACAGAGGGTTGAGTGAGTGTGGATCACTTCAGTGGCGCGACGACCACGTAGGCATGGACAGCTCATGTGCCGTCAATCAAACAACAAACGGTGACATCCATAGCCAAAAGCACCATCGCTCGTTAACTAACCGAAGCCATACAGAACACCGACGCACGCGCACATTGACGTGCACACGCGCAAACGGATATGGGGATACATAACCTCAGCCTCAGTAACAGGCGCGGGCTACACAAGCAAACTTTTCTTCGCCCTGAAAATTCCGCAACTTGCCCGTTGCACACATGAACCGCGGTCAAGGCATCCTAAATCGTTTAATCATGCAGTAGGGCACGCGTAAAACCAAAGCGACCCAGCGACACAGCTTAATTAATGAATGGCACCGATAGAGAGCTAACCAAATGCCGCGCCCCCCGTTTTGAGAGGCGACCGGCACACCGATGCGTGTCAGCCAGTCCATGGTTAACGTATGGCTTCGTGATATGCAGATAGGCGCCCTGGGCAGGGACACGTGGCACGTGGCGCGACGTGGACGGACAACTTGACAAACAAAACAAACAAAGCACTGCGGACGAACACTTTGATAACAGTGTGTGTGTGTGTGTGTGTGTGTGTGTGTGTGTGTGTGTGTGTGTGTGTGTGTGTGTGTGTGTGTGTGTGTGTGTGTGTGTGTGTGTGTGTGTGTGTGTGTGTGTGTGTGTGTGTGTGTGTGTGTGTGTGTGTGTGTGTGTGTGTGTGTGGTTTCACAGCTGTCTCCCCAAATGCTTCAACAACCGAAAAAAATGCCTCAAGGCTACTTACTATATGCCCAGGCAGTTGACTGCAAAGCCTCGGTAACTGTAATTAAATTAGAAGAATTGTGTGTTAGATTTGTAGACCTAACAACTCTTCACACAAATCAGGGGATGCACGGAGATAGATGACATTGCGATTGTACTGGAGTGGCTTGAGTTAGAAGAAAGATCTCTGACGGTCCCACTCACCGAGGCGTCCGAATTAAAACATCCACAGGAAATGTCAGAGGAGTCCTTTCTTTCGTCCGTCCAGTCGCAAAGCAGCAATGCTTTTCTTATTCCAAATACAGGCCCCCGGGGTTTTGCACTGAAACAGAGAGAAAAAGGCACACAGCCACAACAGAATCCGTCAGAATCGAGGTGTCCCCCTTCTGCGAGAAAAAAAAAAGTGTTGGCACATCTCATGTGAAGAGCAGGAAAAAGAAAAAGAAGAAAAAAGAGAGACAACTCTGAATCAAAAGGACGAAATGGGACAGATGTGAGGTGTACCTGCTCTACGTGTGTCGCGGTCGGCCAGAGACACCGAGAGCCGTGCGAGAGACGAGCTAAGGGAAACTAGGGAGCTGCGCTTTCCATGTGAGAGGCAGCAGACCTACACAGCGCGCCGTCGGGTCGAGCCGCACTCCGCTCGCGGCCACGGCTGTAGAGAGCGAGCGGCAGCGGGAGCGCGCTCGGAGCAGGGAGGGAGATGGGGACTCGGTGGGCGCGGGCGTGCGGAGAAAGGAGGAGAGTGGAGATAGGTATCCGAGTGCGCGCGGCGGCCGCAACCGAGATGGAATTCAACCTCACCTGCATTCCCCCTCCAAGCCGCTTGATGGCCGGCGCGATGATGTAAGTGTGTGTATGGATGTCGCTCAACCCCCTCACGCACCCCGCCCACACCACAAACATATGCATAACCGTTTTGGAGCGAAATAAAAAGGCCTTGCATCGGTGCGTGTTCAACCATGTAATGGCTAAACGCAAGTTAAATCAAAATTGTGGTTCTCATTGTATCCGGGACATCACAAACTTGGGGGATCGTTACCACAACTCCTTTAGGGGACCCCTGTACCATTCGTCTTTGGCATGTCGATTGGTTTTGCCCATTTGCTGTTTAAGCGATTTCGATATGGATGTAGTATAACCCCTGAACTGAAATTATGTACTTTTTCTGTCCGTAAGATTAAGATATGAATGTATAACCCCTCAAATTATGTAAGAATAAATTATTTATATCATTCCCTTCTACCAAAACAAACAAGAAATTAAGCATCCCAAGTAGTCATTTTCGAAGTATTCAGTTCCCTGTTTGTGTTAAATAGCCCATGGCTTATAAGATATTCAAATACTGGTGTTCAGAGTAATTTACTTCAGCAGAATGTGATTCACTTTTGAAAGGCCATTATCAATTTCCAGTCGAGCCTATTCACTCAGCACAAACCCAATATTTCTGCATGTCATGGTTAATTGGCCTCCTTTGGCACCAACTGCTCCTAAGAACAATGTTACAATGTTTAAGTGACTGCCATTGAGACTGCAACGCATACACAGGGAAGTGTATGCGTTGCAGTGTACATATATATATATATATATAAATAAAAGAGATGTTTTGCAGGTGAACACATTTCACCTTCCTACTTTTAGGTTTTCTGACTGCTTTTTTATCAAAGCAGTCTTTAAAAAGTATCCATGAATGCTGAGGACGTTTCTAAAGATTTTAAGAATAAGAATAAATAATCAACTAAAATATAACTGAAAGAATGGAAAAAGGAAGGAAAGAAAGAACTGACCATTGTGTAAAATCTTTAAGATCAAAAAAATCAGTTGACACATGTTTCAATTAAGCTCAATCACTAGGTTGTTGGGTAATGAAATTTCCTTTGACATATAACTGCAGCCAGTAAGCCTTCTTTCATAGGTGAACATTGCCTCTGCGGCGGTCTGTCTGGTGTGCATTCAAGGCCCCCTTGATTGGTTTAGAGACAAAATAGAGGCCAAAGAGGTTGTGGGGGCTTTTGTTTAGCCTGTGAATAAGTCAAGACAGCCATCACCTGGCTGACATTCACCAACCGTGTCATTGTGAATATGGCAACATGAACATTTAAAGGTTTGAGATGAAAGTTATGCCCTTACAACAGCTATATACTTTGTGTGCAATGGTTTAATTTTTTTTTCGTTAAACCGTTTCGCTGCCGACGTGGCAGCGTTTCTTTATCGCGTCGTGACACAGGGACACAGACAGCTATTAAGGATTGCGTCATTTGGATGAAGGAATCTGATATGACGTGTGTTTTGTGAGGTGAAACCTACAATACAGCAGTTGTTATATTGATGGTTGAAGCAGAATCAGAGTTCTCTAAGCAAAAACTAAAACACTGGGTCAATATGTGGTGGTTTTAAATAGGTTTCAAAGTTATGGAAGACCTTCTCTGCCCCTTTGATCGTTAAAAAAAGAAACCAAGATGTCTGCCATGATGAAATTCGATTGAAAAAAATATTTTCAGAAGTGACAGTGCTGGGAGTATGGAGAGATTCTTAGCAGCAAGCTGAAAGGGTATTGTGTGATTCGTAGCATATTCTCTCGCTGGTTTTCAATTTCAATGAGAATTGTTTAATTACTTCATGTTTCCATTTGCAGCCTTCTTGCGATAGCTGTCAAATTACAGGAAGAAGATGAACATAATATACAACATTTCCATGAATCTGCAGGAACAATTTCAAGATTCTACATTTCAAAGGAAGCTTTCACAGTCCTAAAAGATAGAAAAAATACCCCCTTTCTCTGAATATTAGGTAGATATAACCCACATGCAGTCTGTGAGCTGTATTAGCTAATGTGCTAAATATAGAACTACTAAAGGAGGGAGAAGTGTGTTTTATAATTCAGTGCCATCATTAAAACAATTTAGACAAGATAATGCATGCTAGCCTTCTCAATTACTATCCAATCTCTCCACTTACAAAAAGCTTACTTAGCCTGATAACATTAGTGTGGTGAATGCTTTTTTGGGGGGGATTGGGGGGTGGGGGGTTGCGTCCATTGTGTATTCTGGTCAAAAACGTAGATGTGGACAATATATTTGGATGCGCGACAGTGCATCCATAATGTATACATCGAAAGGTTTGCCAAAGCTTCAAAGGGCTTCTTTTTCTAAAACACTCACCTGTCACATGACATTAGCTAGGTCTGAACCTCCACTTAGCCCCCGGGAGAGCTGCTGTTTCCCGGCTCAAACTAGTGGAGATGGAGCTTGTCGCCAGAGTCATCTATAATTCATGCGGTGCCCGGCCCCAGCATCTACCACATGCAAGCATGGAACATCCAGTCCCGAGACTCCAGAGTCAGTGATGATAATTGCCAGTGGTCGGTGTCACAGCGACGCACAGCCCCTTTGGCCAACGCATCGGCCTTGCCTGGTGGTGGTGGGGGTGATGGCGGTTGTCTGGGGAGTTGGTGGTGTGGGTGGCGGTGGTGTGGGTGGTGCTGGTGAGGATGGTGGGGGTGATGATGGGGGTGGTGATGGTGGTGGTGATCTGGTGGCCTGGGGGTGGGGGCTATTGTAGCGGAGCCAGCCTCTCATTATCTAATATAATGGTCATAGACAGTTTAAAAGCACCTTCAACATCATCCCCTTTTGGTTTTAATGCACCCAGACATGCCATGTATCCATTATTTGCCAAAGAACATTTTAGATTTTAATGTGCCGCGGGCGAATTTCGTAATAGACCATTTTTTTTTGGTTATTTTATTATTTATTTATCATTTATTTAATATTGCATGCACATATTCTTTACCACACTGGTTGTTGTCTGAGACCTAAGGCCAACAGGTCGTATTAACTTGAAAATGGAAGTGAATGTTTTCATCTTGTTAACTATGAATCCATATAACGAATGGAGGGAACCATTACAAAAAGAGGTTTCAGAAACATTCAATTGTGAGTAAAATCCTAGATATAGACTATGGATTATTCTACGATTGAACATTGGCATCATTGTAACTCATGTTAACCAAATCACTAGAGAGACAGGTTATGATTTTGAGGAGGGCGACGGCTTATGGCTCAAGTGAAGGGATGCAAGGAGTACACTCAATATCCAGCCCCTCAAAAGTTCATGTTTCAGGAGAAACGGACACAGAGAATTAGGCCGCTAAGCCTCTCATTCGTTTGCACACTTGAACGAGCATTGTAGGCAGAATCTTAATAGGGTGGAATCATTAGGAGGCTTTGCCAGACCACATTCACGTCTTGTAATTTGAGAGCAACTTGATTGCGGAGGCAATCCCAAAAAAAAGATATGAAACAATATTCCCTTTTTTCGGATAATTGCGGATCACTTGTATCGCCGTGTGACTCTTGGGTGTAACTTTGGCGGAATCAACCGGCAACTTCGAATAATTTAACTTCAAGCCGCCGAATGACATTCAGCAAAGGTCACACTCTATCCACAATCCGCACGCTTAATCTCAGAATCTCTAATGACTAACAGTAAATGCTTAGAAGTCAAAATCCCCGCTGCTCTGTGTGTTCCGTGAATGCAGAATGAGCACCTGTGAAGACCGAGACGCCGTCCCTCTCTGTTTTTTTCGCCGGAATCTTCATTATCGGCCGGTCACATGCCACTCAGCCGTGGATATGCAAATGAGCTCAACCCGTGTCTGTATCATCCGGTTTAGAAATCGGCAGGGCGAAACAACTTGCAACTTTTTTTCACACGTGTAAAAAAGATTTTTTTTATTTTGAGGCGAAGAAATTCGCCCCAAAATGATGTCGATCTGGATCCTCTTTTCAGACCGTAATTTCTCCTTAAGTAGCGAGAAACCATTACATTTTATAAAAAGTTGCATTCTCCTTAACGTCAGCCGCACTCTACACTGAAGAACGCCTTCTGAAGAAGATCATCTCAATCACTCATCAATAATTAACACAGCTAAGACTCAGTGAATAAACTTAGGCTGCAGTATTGAGGGCAGGCAGACAAGCAGCAGACAGAACTGCTATTAGAGTAGAATAGAATATGGAACATTTCTTGAAAGAATAAACGTTACCAGAGCAGTTAATCTGTAGACAATCAGAAGCACTCAAGGCCCCGAGATGTTGGGACTTACAAGGAAGTGCTATCACTATCATTAATGAAAATGAGGGCTGTAGCTGCTTCTGTTTTCAAAGCAAATATACAGCAATGATCGTTATTTATTGGTTGACGATCTGACATGGGGGATTTTCAAAAGTAGTATTTTTTCAATGTTATCAGTGACAATCCGCTGTGATTAAGTTTAATGGAGTCAACATTTGAGCTTGAATCGTGCAATTTATTTGTGCCACTTAATTCCTCAAGTGTGCAACTAAAACAAGACTTAAGCATTGCTTCTGGTAAAGTATAGCTTGTACTAAACATTTGTATCCTTCTTTTTATGTCTTTCCTATTTGCTAAATGTGTTGAACTTGTTCTCCTAAGAGGACTTTGGTTGTGTCATCCAACGACCAATGAAGCCCTAATCTATAACCATGTTGTTCTTATCGAGCGACTCAGACTAACTTGCCACAATAGCATCAACCTTCATCGGTATCAATGCTGTTTGTTAACCGTGAACGACCCGATCCAAGTCCGAAGGTCGACCGTGTACCAACGGCTAGCCGGCGACTACAAGGGCACCGTTAGCTCCATCCCAAGCTTGAAAATGCACAATCTGGACTAAGAAATGCATTTTATTAAAGGTGGGAATGTCATGGTCTGTCGGTTTCCTTGTCTTGTTTTGGTGTGTTACCTGTTTTACTTTGGTATCGGTCTTGTTTCTCCCCATGTCAGGTTTCCCTCGTGTGTGTTTACTGCTCCCTCCCATAATGTGTCTCAGCTGTTACTCGTTGCGTGCCCTGTGTGTTTGGTATTCAAGCCCTTGTCTTTCCTTTGTTCCTTGTCGGATCATTTTAGTTTGTGGTGAGTTGTGTCCTGTGTGTTCCCTGTATTACCCGCGTTACCCACGTCACCCGTGTTCCTTGCCTTTTGTGTTAATAAATTATCCTTTTACCTGAACTGTCTGCGATTGGGTCCTACCTGCCTGCCTGCCACCCGCTAACCGTGACAGGGAATCATCTCGTTGATTCATTGACTTAGCGGCAAAGCCGTGACGGAACAAGAACGAAGAAAACAATCAAGGTCATGATAAAGGTCAGTAATTAAGATCATGTATCACGCTTTGGTGAAGGCACAGTTACGTACTCTGAGTGTAAAAAAGATAAACATGCTTCATCCGATTTTTAGTCATTAGGCTCTCACTGTTACCGAGTTGTCGGCGGTGCCTTTATTAAAAGCCAATTTACAAGCTTAATTGTTCTTCGGTGTGTCTTGAAAAGTGATTGTCCTTTCGTAAACGCAGCGTGTAAACGGAGTCCTCCATCACCGGCTGAGCTGATCACAATGCCGCATTATGGCGCTCTCAATCGCGAGCTTTGTTTTCGGCTGTCAAAGTATTTGGTGTTCGCCATCCATTTCACGTCAGACAAATGTGCGATGTTCCCTCATTGGTTAAAAACATAAAAAAGGTGGAGGGGAGGGAAGAGGAGGGGGAGTTGATTTGATTGAGTATGCCTCCCTCCCACTTAAATATTGTTTTTCACTGTATGTCATAGTATGGCTTTCCTGTTCATTCTCTCTCCCTAATCCCTAATATACAATAATACATACATGATATATATGGTTATATGTCATGCTGTAATAGATATCTATACATAAATATGTACACATATATTTACTTTTATTTAACAAAAAACCTAACCTCCAAGCCAATGTGATTTTGTCCGGCACAAACAATGACATAATCAAGACTGATTTTAACCATACATGACTTATTCCAGAGTGGAGCTCTGCTATCTTGTGCCATTCTTATCTGGGCTCGATGTTTGATTAGAGCCCCATATGCAACAGGGACAAGACACCACTGTCGGGTGCCCTCCTTGCCAAGGATCTGTCCCCCCAGCTGGATCTCAGGGGTGTCCACAGAAGGCTGGAAGGCTGGAAGACTAGCTCCAGAGGCCAGAGAGCTACTGCTTGGCAAACACGTCGTTACAGGTTGTTTTTCCATTGGAACCACTCAATAACTCCCCATTATCTAAATATAAAAATACCTGAAGGTTTGATGACATATATGTTGGGAAAAATCCATTTGTGTATGAAGTTCATGTATATGATAAATATATGGTCTACTGCTGAGCACACACGTCGTTACAGGTCGTCCTTCCATTGGAATGAACTACTTCATAACTCCCCCTTACAATGTAAAAGGAAAAAAATCATGAATGTTTGACATATACTGTTTAACGGTAAAATCCATGTGTTTGTGAAGTACATGTATGTGATAAATATGGTCTACTGCTTGGCACACACGTCATTTCAGGTTGTATTTCATTGGATTGAACCACATAGTAACTCCCCCCTATGATGTAAAAATAAAAATATACATAGAACGGGTTGATGGCATATATAATGGTAAAACCCATGTGTACATGTATATGATAAATATACGGTCAATTATATCAATAAAAGAAAGACTTCCTGGAGACGCCGGATCAATTTAAAGCAACACTGATGAAATATAATACATTATCATATTGCTTTCAGTATACAGTAAATGCACGTTTTTAATGCTAAATAATTCAAGACCCTCTAAAAAAAAGCAGATGGAGCTGTTAGCTAATGTTTTTACGTATTTTTTGCCTTTTGCAGTTCTGTAATCATCCATAATAAAAATTAGAGAGGAAAATGCTGCCGAAATGTTGGTAATAACAAGCATCAATGATAATTACAGAGGTTATATGAAGATTGATATTTACACAGATTGTGTATCAATAATAATACTCATTAGTTAAAAAAAGAGCAACTCAATGATCCACTTATACGTTGAAGTTAGAATATGTTATTTGTCTCTAAAAAATGCAATTATTGAGCAATCTGGGAATGCAATCCACATTACATACAGATTATTATATAAATATATACATTTTCTTATGCATACAGATATAACTGGTGTTGCCCTTGGGAACTAAACATCTAGCTAAAAATGAAATTATAAACAACACAGCTGTGAAGTCAAAATCATCTAAGTGTTTGCTGTCAAAGTGCTACATTTTGCTATTTATATGTGTATATGTAAGATTGTGATATATATATATGTATATTATATATATATATATATATATATATATATATATATATAATCGACCACTTTGATGCAATCTTTTTTTAATTGCACCAAAAACATTACGATTATTTTTGTTTCACAGCTGTGTTTATATATATATAATTAATATATATAAAGATATAGGTGTTTAAAAATGGAGGGAACAACTGCCTCAAGCACTCCATGGTTGGTAGAAATACACAATAGAGGATTGAATCGTTGCAAATTCGCTATCTTTGTAATTTACTGCTGCGAGTCACGACGAATCAAAGTACCTTCACATTTAGGACGTGGTATTTTAGTTATACGAGTTGCCCATCAGCGAAACAGGGTCAGGCCTCCAGTAAAAAGGTGTTTTACACTCTGATGTGAGAGAGACCTGTGCTCATGGCTTTCATGGCGGATCTTGTTTACAGAGCTGATGGTTTAAGGGTGTTTGAAGTACCTCCCTGTTCACCCCCATAGGTGAGGTGTAATCCATAAATAGCTATTATTTATTATATGGATTGATAGCATTTTTGGTCACAATGTCTGGTGATTTCAAAAGGGCACTGCATTTTCAGAATCAACTGCATTCAAGGGCGATTTTCCTTCGCCCTTGTCTCTCCAGTGTTTCCGGTGAGATAGCGGATCATCTCAGATCAAAAATGTTATCTGGATTCATGAACATCATGTCCCGTGATTAACGTAATTATGTGTGAAACCGTGCTATGATCAAAACAAATGGCCGACGCATGAACGACACGTTTTACAACAGAGAAAAAAATGCAGTCTGCCTATCTGTCTGCCAGCCGACTGCCAATCTATTTAGGTCTGCATGCCTGTCTCCCCAAACTGTATGTCAGTGCCGTCTAACCGGTCTATCCCCTAACCCGGTTGATGAGTGAGATAGTCACCATAGTCGACCCTTCAGCAGGAAGACTTGACCCGAAGGAGACCGATAACCCTCCAGCCTCCTTCCAAAATGTGTGTGTGTGTGTGTGTGTGTGTGTGTGTGTGTGTGTGTGTGTGTGTGTGTGTGTGTGTGTGTGTGTGTGTGTGTGTGTGTGTGTGTGTGTGTGTGTGTGTGTGTGTGTGTGCGTGTGTGTGTGTGTGTGTGTGTTTGTGTGTCGATGTGGACATTAAATTATTCCTCTCCTACACCTGGGAGAGACACATTTACTTGTAATATTGGCGGGGGGGGGGGGGGGTTCTGCATCCACCTTTGTCCAAGGTCAGATGTGCCCCCCCCCCCCCCCCCACACACACACACACACACCCTCCAAAACACACCATGATTGCCTTGATATTGATCTTGCCTTGCTCCACCACATCAACTCCACCCTCCGGGAGATAACCCCCCTGCCTGACAAACATACACAGACACACACGCAGACACACGCATGCACGCAGATACACACACACGCAGATACACACACAAAGATACACACATACACATACACAGACACACACACACACACTTATACCCCTTCAAGGCCCTTATTTAATACTGATGCATCAGAAATGACCCCCGCCCAGAGTACCTCACGTCTACTCTGATTTGGTTCCCCGGTAGAAAACAGCCGTTTAGTCTTACGGTGCTTGAGAGCCGGGGTAATGAAGCATGGTAGCGCTGGTGAAAGCCACAAGCAAACAGCCGAGCGATCCTGAGTGAAGATCACACCGGAACAGCCTTGGGCTATTCCCCTGTACTTCTATTTTGAAGACCTTCAATATCCGAGGAAATAGATCTTTCAGGCTTTTCCTGTCAGACTCTATTCATTAGTTCACTAAAGGACTCACTTTCCCAAATGATCGCATTTCATATCATGTTTGTTTTGATTGTCAGTACCAGAGACCACTTAAAGCAATTAACACAAGCCTCTTGCCGATCCTAACCTCGCTTTGCAAGAAGTCTGAACGGACTCTTCTTGCAATACGAAGGATGGAGACTTGAAGAGAAATGGTCAGTTGTTACCAGGGAGGTTAGGATAGTAAGTAACATCAGCAAGCTAAACAAGTCAAAGAAATTTGACTTGTTCTAGAATCCTTTTGGTTGATCAATTCTAGAATCCTTTAGGGTGATCAATTCTCTCGCTCTTATTATGTATTATGTATTAGCACATTTCTGTGCCACAAGCACATTTTCTTATACCGAGGCATGAGAAATGTAATCTCCTTCACTCTATTTCTGTATTTCTATCCTTTCGTCCGTTCTTATTTTCTCTCCCTTTCTTTCTCATGTTAAGCATTTCCTCGGCTGGGCGCAATTTTTTGGAGTGTGAACTGAATTATAGATTTCTAATTTCATCTAAACTTGAGGCCAGTAGGCCTTTGGTGAACACCATGGATATTTTATCACAAATGACAAAACAAATAAATACACAGCAGCCTTTCGGGCTCAAAACAAAAAAAACATACTTTCGAAGTTCATAAATGTGGCGAATCTGGACAGTTTGACAAAGTTTCACTGATTCTGACTGGCTTGAGACCAACGCTTTTCTACAAAACACCAACATAATACCATACCTCTCTGTTGACAATTCATCCCGTGGTGCCAGACACTATAAAACAAAAGGAGCAACTCGAATGGATCGTTTGAGATGAGTATTCATTAAACCAGGTGCAATGGTGTTGTCGAACACAAAAGTATATAAACAGAAAGATGGCCCTCTCGGAAATGCCCCATGTGCGACACGTCCATTATCAGACGCACACACCAACAACATCCATAACAAACCCAGTGACTGCCCCGATCACCAACAAGAGCAGAACACCCCACCATCGTCTACCCATGGACAGGAAGCCACCAATGTGCTCTCCATATTATGAGGTACAATGCAGCATCCGCCCACACAGAGCTTCAGTTACACTACTGTGAACACACGCCAAGGCAGCCAATCAGAAGGCCCTCCCCTCTCTAAAGCTTTTCCACCAGGGGGAAGAGAAGGTTATATTGTTTTCATGCTGTGCGCTGGTGTTTATGGCCTGTGCTACTTAGTTCTGGGCCCAGCTGAGAGCACTGCATGGGATATAGCCTATAATGTCACACAACCAGCCATAATTACCGCCGCATTTGAAAACAGCAATTAGCATAGCGGGCTTTGTGTGTATGTGTGTGTGTGTGTTTGTGTCTATACATATAAATATATATGTTTATATTTGTACACAAATATAAACGTGTGTGTGTGTGTGTGTGTGTGTGTGTGTGTGTGTGTGTGTGTGTGTGTGTGTGTGTGTGTGTGTGTGTGTGTGTGTGTGTGTGTGTGTGTGTGTCTGTGATGAGTAGGATTCCTAAGGTGCAGGAATATGGAGCCATACATTAAGAAGGCAGCATAGAAGCATCGAGACAAACAAACAAACCCAGAGGAAATAGAAGAGAGATGAACGAGAGGATGCAGAGATGAAGGGGCATAGGGAGGAATCTGCGTGGGTCTAGATGGGTGTGTCAATTGGACCCTCACAGTGAATAAATAATGACCAATAGGTTATTGATATCAAGTACGACCGCTTTAAACATTACCCGGTATACGTTTCCTCCTATGCTGTGAATTCATTCATGCAGGCCATTTGCTTCGCTAGTTAACTCACATCCCCCCCCCCCCCAAACACGCACTCACAGACCTCTACGTCACAGCTAGTAATCTGACGGGACGGATGCATTCGAGAGCCATTACGCCGGTGGAGAGAAAAATCGAGACGAAGAAAGACCGAGCAGCGGGCAGGGTCTGAGCACAGCTATAGCATGCTAAAGTGCTTTAATAGCTCTTTAAACACAGCCCACAATCACCTGCTCCGATGTTATTATTCTTCGTCCACGCCGTTCCATCCCTCCGAGCGAGTCCCTGATCCAGGTTCATTAGGTAATGAAATTTAATTGCACGATAAAGTGAACGCCCGGCGGCGCGCCATTGGCTACAGGCTACTGTTTGTACTGGAAATCATTTTATCAGGCCGGCGTTGTGTTTTGAGAGCTTCAGAGGAAGGCATGGCCCAGCCCAGCCCAGTGATTGGAGGCCAATCCTCTCTCGGGATTGGGAAGTGTGGTTTTGCAGCGGAGAGGCAAGATAGTCAAAAGCAGGTCTGATGCCAGGCCCTGCTATCAATTCAGCAAAGGACGGCCAAGTTCCATCATAATGATTAGAGCCACCCTGTCTCGTTTAAGACCCCTGGAGAATCACCACTGAAGTGCTATTTATTATTTAGCAGACACTCTTAATCCTAGGCGACCAACATTCGGGTCAGGTGCGTGCCAGGAGCACGGGGGGTGAGGCGTCTCGCTGAACGATGCTCGCAGGTTAGGCTCCGGGATCAAACCCAGCTCCTTCTTGTGACGGGGTCAGACGCCCTCTTGACTGCACTCCGACCCCGACCCGAACCCCGTTTGAAACGTGACGGAGGGGGAGATCCTCGTGGACGACCGTAGCAGCGTGGTCGCCTCCCACGCGCCATTCGTTCACAGCTCGACCTCCCCGGCAACCTCCCATGTCATTTCCTTGACGACAGACGTGCGAAGCAACGACCTCGGGGGAGATGCAACTCTTTTGCGACAAAATAACCAGCGCTCTCCCAATGCAGAGAACGGCGTCAAACAGGCCGGTCGATACCGGGGGGGGGCGTGTGAGCGCCCAAAACGCTCTCTGCCTCTTGTCTGAATGCATCTATTTGAATGTTTCCCCACGTTATTGATTACAAGCGGCACTCGGATGCCAGGCTCCCACCTCCTCACCCTCCCCTTCCTCTTTTTGTCTCCTCCCTGGCTCACAACACCATAACTTAATAGATCCCTTTGGGGATAGTCTGCAATGGACCAGAGACAAAATGTCAGCCAACACCACCCCCCCCTCCCCCCTCTGGAAGTCTGCGTAATTGAGAGAAGCATTGGTGTGAGGGCTGAGAGAGAGAGAGAGACTGAGAGAGGGGAGACAGAGCGAGAGAGGGAGAGAGAGAGAGAGAGAGAGAGAGAGAGAGAGAGAGAGAGAGAGAGAGAGAGAGAGAGAGAGAGAGAGAGAGAGAGAGAGAGAGAGAGAGAGAGAGAGAGAGACAGAGAGAGAGAGAGAGAGAGAGAGAGAGAGAGAGAGAGAGAGAGAGAGAGAGAGACAGAGACAGAGACAGAGAGAGAGAGAGAGAGAGAGAGAGAGAGAGAGAGAGGGGAAACAGAGAGAGAGAGAGGGGCAACAGAGAGATAGAGACAGAGAGACAGAGAGAGAGAGACAGAGAGAGAGAAAGTGGGAGGGGTGAAACAATCTGTGTGTCGGAGTGTGTGGGAGGGGGGGGGTGAATTGAACAGGAGGTAAAGGGCAATTTGGATTACTCATCAGAGAAGTTATTGCCACCCCCCCCCCTCCCCCCACAAAAAGGCAACTCTGCACAACCTGTGCCATGTCTCTTGGAGGGATGGTCTTAAAGAGGCTCACAGAGGCTGGGAGGATGTCAACACGCTGGATCTAATCTGCCATTCCCTTCAGTTAGTCTCCATTCGCAGACGGATTTAGAGGGTTGGAGAGGGAGGGAGAGGGAGGGAGGGAGGGAGGGAGGGAGGGAGGGAGGGAGGGAGGGAGGGAGGGAGGGAGAGGGAGGGAGAGGGAGGGGGAAATATAGGGGAGGGAGGACGGGAGCCAGGGAGCGAGAGTGAGAGAGCAAAAGAGAGAGCGGGTGAAACGTAAGGAGTGACAGAGCGAAGGGGGATGAGGAAAAGAGTGAGGGGGAAAGAGAGAGCACGAGAGAGCAGGGGAAAGAGAGAGAGGGCATAGAACGAAGCAAGGGAGAGAGATAGCGATGGAGAATAAAGAAAGGGATTAGTGAGAGAGGGAGCAGAGGAAAGAGAGACAGACAGACAGACAGACAGACAGACAGACAGACAGACAGACAGACAGACAGACAGACAGACAGACAGACAGACAGACAGACAGACAGACAGACAGACAGACAGACAGACAGACAGACAGACAGACAGACAGACAGGGCCATGGATCTCTCAGGCTGCCAGGCTAATTAAAGGTATCAGTCATGAGGGATTCATGTCAGTTTATAAAGCACGGACGCTGACTGAGGCCCTCATTTGTCACCGGCCAGATTTATATCCAATAAGAATTCAATTGGCTGGCGTAAATGCGTGTGATGTATGGCACCGAAGTGTTGTGGTGAAGGGAAGGGAAGCCTCTGTGTGGGTTGTTTTTGCGCATGTACATGTGTGCGCATGTGTTTTAGGCTGTTGGTTTTTTGGTGGGTTTTAGTGTGTGCATGGTTTGGTTTGTGTGTGTGTGTGTGTGTGTGTGTGTGTGTGTGTGTGTGTGTGTGTGTGTGTGTGTGTGTGTGTGTGTGTGTGTGTGTGTGTGTGTGTGTGTGTGTGTGTGTTTGTTTGTAAGAGAGCAAAACAGACAGAGAGAGAGAGAGAGAGAGAGAGAGAGAGAGAGAGAGAGAGAGAGAGAGAGAGAGAGAGAGAGAGAGAAAGAGAGAAAGAGAGAAAGAGAGGAAGAGAGGAATGGAGGAAGACCGAAGAACATGTCTGCATGCATTACATCATACAGAGAACTACAGTTTATGTCTATGTTGAGAACATTCTTTGCTTCTCAAGCAGCACTCTCTCTTTCTCTCTCTTGATTTCTTTCTCTATATCCCTCACTCCATATTGTTCTCCAACTCAAGCGTGGACTAATTAAGAGTCTGTGTAAAATCACAACAAACCCAGCACACAAAACCGCCTACAGTTCCACTACTGACTCTTGAAACGGTTAGGAAAGGGAGAAAATCATAATCATCCATAACAGGTGGCAAAAACGTAATTTGTGTCCACAAATAATGTTTTTACAGACCGCCTAATTATGTGTCTCAATTCTAAAGCATGTTTTATTTAATAGACGTTATAGACATAAAGTCTGCAAGGGTTTGAGTGACGTCACCTTTGTTCAATATAATTACCAGGGCAACGCTACACAATAAAGCTAACAGCCTTATTGTCAAGAAAGTAAAAAAAAGTTAAAAGGGACGTTTACCTCTCACGCTACATTAACGCAATAACGCACATAAGTTAACCCTACCAAACACGCAGAGTCTGGGACAGACCCGTAAAAAGAGCACCACAATTATTCAATCAAGCAAAAGCACATTTCGTTTTGACTTCCACTAATGAATCTGGACCCACTTTCTTCAGTCTGAAGAAACCCTCTATAAAAGGACTGAACGCGTGTCAATAGGACTATGTCTACAGACTCCTTGGAGCTGAACGCTCTTTTGTATCACTGACGCACAGTGGGGGCATCCAAAGAGCTGCCAGCGTCCCGGGGAGAAGATGTGAGGCTGGGTTTGGCTCCTGATGTATTCCCACCGCTCCCTGTCCCTGGTTCCCTTCTCCTGTCTCCTCCAGGGTTGACATTGTCGAAACTGTCTCTCGACACGCACACCTGAACACACACACACACATGCACAAACACACTCACACTCGTGCGTACACACACAAACACAAACACACACACACACGCACACGCATACACACACACGCATCCACAAACCCACACACGCACACACACACACACACACACATCCACCAACAGATATGCGCATGTCCACACACGCAGACCCCACAAACACACACACAGACACGCACATACACACACACACAAACGCATGAGCACATACACATGCACAAAAACACACAAACATGTCCAAACACACACACAGACACATGCACCATACCTCCACATACTTCCAATTGTTAATTAGTTTTTTTTAAAGGAAACTAATCACCCAGAGACCAGACCCCCCCCCCACCCGCACCCCCCCTGCTGCTGTTTCATCAACAAACATGTTCTCTTCTCTTGGCCTCAATACTACCATACTTTCCCATCTTGGTAGGATCAGCGTTTTGTCTTAAGCTGCTGCACCTTCACCACGGAGTAGCTGTCAAAATTGGGGCCATGTTTTGTAAAAGCACAAGGGTAAAATAAAAAATAAAAACTTTTGTTTTTTTTGTTTAGTGTGTGCATTATAAAATACAATCACGCATAGACACATACACATAGGGAACAGAGAGAGAGAGAAACAGACAGACAGAAAGACAGACAGGCCGACAGACATACAGAGAGACATACAGAGAGACAGACAGAGAGAAATAGAGTGTGAAAACCAGACAGACAAAGAAGACAGACAGATAGCCAGACACAAAGAGACAGATAGAATGATAGACGGAGGGAGAAGGACAGACAGACAGACAGACAGACAGACAGACAGACAGACAGACAGACAGACAGACAGACAGACAGACAGACAGAGAGAGAGAGACAGACAGACAGACAGACAGACAGACAGACAGACAGACAGACAGACAGACAGACAGACAGACAGACAGACAGACAGACAGACAGACAGACAGACAGACAGACAGACAGACAGACAGACCGACAGACAGACAGACAGACAGTAATATAAACCTCTCTCCACTGTACAACTGAAGACACTCTGCCCCTCCACAGAGCCGTGGAGTCCGGGTCCAAGCCGTGTAACACAGCGCACTCGAAATCGTTTTTCAATCACAACTGCCCAGTGGGGAGCCTAGAGTTAAAATCACACATCAGCCAGCGAGAGACCGCTTAGAACAATGCCTCCTCCTCCTCGTCCTCTTCACTTTAACGGCTCGAGAGGCTCCCCGCCGCCCCCAGCCCATCACACACACTGCTGCAGGCGCTGCTCTGATTAAAGTCACCCATCTCCCTGCGTTCTTAGTTTTCCATTTTTCGTGTAAAGGGATATTTCTTTTTGTGCTGTTCATCACACTGATTGGGGGGCGAACACGCAGTCCCACTAGATCGAAGTCGCAGGGATTGTTGTTGTTCCTTTTTTTTTTTCCTATTTCATCCTGAATCAACCATCATCCTTGGTCATCCTTTAATTAAGGAATTCTACTCAGTTATTATCGAGACCGCCTGAGCTCCGAGGAGCTCTGAACACGGCTGGTGAAGGACAGAACTATGCAGGATGTATGAATGCGTTTCAAATCCAGCGGGCTTCACCGAATCCCTCAACGCAACTGTTCCTCTGTGCTTAACATGTCATACACTGAGCGCAAGGCTATAGCGACTCAGGGCTGACTCACCTCCTTGTATTGCAAATGAGAAAGAAGGGAATACATTCGGCATATTTTGCTGTAACAACTAAATTAATCAAAAACATGGAGTTAGATATACATGTTTATGGCATCTGGCTGTGTCATGCGTTACCTATTTCATCAAGAGATCTTGATTCGTTGCTATTCTGTGTTTATGCACATGTATAAGTGAAGTTAAGATGGCATTCAGAAAGTGAGAAATACAGAAGGAAAAACAAACCTACAAAATGGCCACAAAATCAGACTGCTCAACAACCAGTGCATCTTGGGAAAGTGAGTGTTTGTCTCCACGTTGACGCAAGATGTTAGCTCGCATAAGACAGGCTTGGCAGGAGTTAAAAAGGCGGGAACCGGTGTAGTGTGATAGCTGTAGCTATTTTTAACAGCAGGTCTCTGTCGATTGGGGAAAAGCCTGGGAAAAGCCTTGCAGGGCTCGCTCTCTCTCTCTCCCTCTCTCCCTCTCTCGCTCTCTCTCCCTCACTCTCTCCCTCTCTCCCTCTCTCTCTCTCTCTCTCTCCCTCTCGCTCTTTATCTCTCTTGCTTGCTCTCTCTCTCTCTCTCGCTCACTCTCTCTCTCTCTCTTCCTCTACCTCCGATCCCTGGCTCGCGTCTGACAGCCACATACAGCAAAGCACTTCACAGACACACACGAAAACACACACATGCATAACCACACATTCACACATACACAGCTTTATTCTATTAATATGGGTCTTGTTGAGTTATTTTTCTCTCCCGAACGTATCCTTTCAGACAGATACACACACTCGACAACATGAACAGTGGTGTTCGGTGAAAATGAAATGGTCAAACCAATAACCACGTGTTGTGAAGGACGCTAATGGACGGCTGGGGACGGACACTGATTTGTAGGCCGAATCGATTTAATAACCGTTGACACACCTCTCTCTCTCTCTCTCCCTCTCTCTCTCTCTCTCTCTCTCTCTCTCTCTCTCTCTCTCTCTCTCTCTCTCTCTCTCTCTCTCTCGCTCTCTCTCTCGCTCTCTCTCTCATTAATAAATGGATAACAGGTTAACCTAATGACTAAATACATATCTAAAATGGATCAAATCTGAACCAAACATACCCACATCTCTTCTCCTCTCTCTCTCTCTCTCTCTCTCTCTCTCTCTCTCTCTCTGGCCATTTTTTGAAACCAAAGCAAGACAATCTCAAACCAACACGTACACACATAGATAGACACGTACGCACACACACACACACAGAGTTCACCTGAATCCCAACAATCTTCAGCTTCTATTCCTAATGTATTCCTCTGTCTCTGTCTCTGTCTCTGTCTCTGTCTCTGTCTCTGTCTCTGTCTCTGTCTCTGTCTCTCTCTCTCTCTCTCTCTCTCTCTCTCTCTCTCTCTCTCTCTCTCTCTCTCTCTCTCTCTCTCTCTCTCTCTCTCTCTCTCTCTCTCTCTCTCTCTCTCTCTCTCTCTCTCTCTCTGTCTCTCTCTCTCTCTCTCTCATATATACGATGTACTCTCTGCTCCCGTTAAGGTACCGCTGGGTTTGCTGTGCGGTTTTTGTTTCTACGCCGGGTGCATGTATTAAGTCAGGTCCACCGAGACAGCTAGGGAAGGGCTAGGTGGGCTCATATACTCTACAAGTGGGGACCTAAACGCAGCCCCTCAAACCGAGGGCCGGGGGCTTGAGGCCATTTTCTTTAGATGTGATCGTAAACGAGACCGGCGCCGCAATCCTGTGAACGAATCAGTTTACAGATGGGTTGGCGTCGCGGTTGTTGTTGTGGTTGTGGTTGTGGTTGTGGTTGTGGTTGTGGTTGTTTGGTTTGTTGTTCTAAATCACACACACAGCACTACACCGGTTGTAAATCTCACGGGGTTTACCGAGCGGTCAGTGCGGCGCAGTTTGAATATATTGATGTTCGGCGTGATGGATGCACTGGCGGTTCCGTGGTGGTGGTGTTGCCTCCCCCCCCCCCCCCCCCCCCCCCACACACACACACACACACACACACCCCCACCCCCACCTCCACACAGGTCAGTTAGCTATTGACAGATACCTTTGTCATCTCGGGGTACATTTGGTTTACTGTTGCAAGGTGACCCCAGTACCCGTCTGCCTTCGGCCCCCGGGGCCAGCGGCAGGCACGGCGTGTCTCTCGCTGTTCGCTCGTCGACGCGTCGCCCGTATCGATTCTACGGTTAGATCCGGAATGAGAATAAATCTCTGCTTCGTGTCGATAAACAAACAGCTTCCCGGGTTTATTTATAGACGAGCGAAGGCCGTTTTTATATTCATGTAATTATTATTTATTTTCTTTATTTCTACAAGCAAAAATGGCCTTCGGGAAACCGTCATTCATCGCGTGAAGTCTTAGAATATATATCAATTATAATACAGCGTCTAAATGTGAGCGTGTACTTTACGGTCAGTACTAGGTATACAAACAGTCTCTCCTTTATACAATAGTCTCTCTCGCTCTGCAAGTGCAACAGAAATGAACCCCCCCCCCCCCCCCCCACCGAGGTAGAGTCCACCTGCACCCCCGGACACTACCATGTCGAGGCACGGGACTCACATTAAGACGACACTCGGGGCTTGGTGTTCGGCTGTCTAACTAAGGGTCATGGTGAGTGTAAACCAGAAGATAGACCAAGAAGAAAAGGTTGGATTCATGGCATTTCCCTGCAAACCTCACCGTCCCTTGGCTCCTTTCGCCCGCACTAACAGGCCGCCACTTGCTTGCGCCCTTCACTCACTCACGCCCTCGTTTGACCTCCCTCACTAACTCACTCACGCCCTCGTTTGACCTCACTCACTCACTCCCTTGTTTGCACATTCACTCAGCCGCTTACTCGCTGACTTCTTTGCCCATTCGCTCA
>NC_079428.1:1794669-1824669 GCF_026213295.1 Gadus chalcogrammus | reverse complement strand
GAACAGACACCGTCAGCGGCGTTGCGCGCTACACCTGTGTCTGTGTAACTGGGACACCTCTGTGAAAGGGCTCCATTGAAGTTTGGTCCAGCCTTTTTTGTCCCACTCCTTAATCGAATGAGTGTGCCACAGCCCCAACTGTACCGGTTCAGAGCAATCGAGAGGTAACCAAGTCATGAATGGAATTTTAATGAAACAAATGCTCTTAAGGGGGGTTCAAATGTATTGAAGGGTAATTTGATATCGGATGCAAGGTAAGTAGGGTATGAATTAGTCCAGCGTTGTTGGATTGTTTCTAAGGACGTAGTTTTTGGTTGCGACTCCCTCTTTTGTATCCTGTGCCTCACACTGGAAGTGTTGTTCAGCAAAATCATATCGTACTGTCCAGTAATACTTATTATTCCCTTATTCCTACCAATAGATGGAACACAAAACAACCCCAAAAACACAAGCCAACTAGTCACGGTGGTCGACGAAACTGTGTCGCCGTGGTGCAATCCGAGCAGTGCCTCATTTAAAGGAACAATCCCTCATCACCTCGGCTAGTGGCACAGAGTGGCCCACTGAAACGCAAGCCGCGTGGCATGTAGGGTATTCTGGGAGCTAATAGCCCTGTAATACAGCGTGCGTTGACAACAAATCACTCTTTTCTGCACAATTACTGCTTTCCTATGCTCCCCCCCATGATGCCCTGCCACCATTATATTTTATTTATTTATTTTGCCTACACAGAGATAGGATGTCACTCCAGACATCGGGCGGGGGGGGGGGGAACACGGTTTCTATTTTCTTTGTGCTGATGAAGACAGGATGCCACGCTGTAATGAAACGCTGCACATTGAGGTGGGTGGCGAGGCGGGGCAGGGGGAGGTAGGAGTGGGCGTGTGTGTGTGTGGGAGGGGTGGAAGCGGCAGGATACGACCCTACAAATAGTCTGGTTACCTCACCGAATTGTACGCCGCTGCCGTCACGGGCATCAGTCAAGCGTGAAAAGCCTGGACGGCATCCTACCCTCTGTCCCCGCTATCTCCGTCTCCCCCTCTCTCTCCCCCCCCCCTTCGTCTCTCTCCCTGCCACGTGCCGGTGACCGGGCGCGGCTGACAGGTGGAATGGTTTGTGGGAAAAGCTTTACCTTGTCAAGACGCGGCGCGTTGATAGCCGGGGACACTTTCAAGCCATCAGCGAGGAGACGGTTCTATTTGCTCCCTCCTCCTACGCCTCCTCCTCCTCCTCTTCTCCCTCGCCCTCCTCTTCCTCCAGACGGATGAATGAATGATACTTCTACAGACGGGGCGATCCGCGTCGCAAGGCCATTATGCACGGCGGCGTCCCGGGCGAAGCTGACAATTGTTTGCCTCCAGTGGGGGGAAAAGGCAGAATAGGAGAGCCAAGATCCTGTGAAAAGGGATAAGAATAGCAGGAATCAGAGGGGTTTTAGCAGGCGCATTGGGCTTTTGTGCAAAGGTGTGTTTGTTTGCCTGTGTGTGCGCGTGCATGTGCGTGTGTGTGCGTGTTGGTGATGCTTTGATGCTCTCATAGGCCAACTAACCGCGCTGAAGGTGAAGGTAGCAAGCTAGATGTGTTAGGGTGAGTGCCTGTGTGTGTGTGCCTGTGTGTGTGTGCGCGTGTATGTGTGCGCGTGTGATTGTATCTAGATGAAGACAGGCACAAGAGCATGGAGTGGCCTCATTTCCACCCCAGCCTTTCTGTTCGACCACACAACGTCTCCTGAATTAATTGCAGAGAGCTGTCAGCTCCTAGGGTACCAGGCATGCTCGGCCATGTTCCAATTCTTTGACAGTTCGCAACAGGTGCTTTGTGACTCACCTGAGACATCGACATTTACAAATGGCGTTGTTGTCCTACGGCGGGAAAAAGGGGAAAGACTTTTGTTGATCCTGAACAGACCTTATTTTGAGTGAAAAGTTTGGACAGTCCAGGAGGAAAACTATGGGAGACAATGCAAGGAACCCCCCTCCATTCTCAGAAATGAATTTCTTTCGTTGTTATGGAGCAGCAACCGGATTGGGCTGGTTTGAAGCAGAGAAAACCATACGGAAAAACAGACGAACACGGTTGCTAAATGAGCACAGGTGAAACAATGAACACTGATGACATACTGATCACTGGAATGAGGCCGCGGTCAAGACAGTAGCACACTGCTGCAGACTTAACAAATTATGTCGGGACAGATACTTTTACTTTAGTTTGAGTTGAGCGCTAATATATGCCATACCTACATGTCGCTCTGCCATTACCAATTAGCAAAGATCATACAATTTCAATTCCAGACACTGTGATCTTTTCAACTCGGTGCAGGCTGCTACACGGTGTCGTTCCTGCCCTTTACTCACAAATCGGATTCATTTCTTATTGTATTTGTTTTCCAAGTGGAACCAAAACTTTGCGTTAGAAAATGTGCTGGTCTTTGTGAATCAATTTGCAACTTAGCGAGAAACTGATAGCTGGACCCGGGCTCCAGCCTTCGATTCCTGTCCCCTGCCAAGCAAAGCTCCCCACTAATAATCAAACACATTGTAGATCAATGCTGGCTCCGAATCCACCGAACATCAACCATAGCTTGTCAGCTCCCGTCCACATGATCAAACAGCGACCATTGACCGACACGGCCGTGGAGTTTCCATTGGTCGGGCGGCGGGAGAGGAGAAAGAGCGGTTGGAAATACCAGACAGCGATTAGGACTAATGTTTCCCGGACTAATACAAACAGTGCGTGGCAAAACGCTTCATCAGCCCTATTCGCACGCAGTGCTTCAGGTAAATAAAAGCCAGCCTGTGCTCTTGTCCTTCAGGGGGGGATAATCCCTTTCCGACAAAATGGCCCCCATAAGCAGTTTAGGCGGGAAAGCGTAGCGGATCATGCTACAAAGAGGGCTACGGTAGCTTTAATACCAAGAAGACTAAAAAAAGAGAAAACTTTTATTATTAATGTGGGGTAGGAGAATATCATATTAAAACGCTGGACATTTCACATTTTGCATATTATCATGTTGACTTTTTTTTATCTTCAAATGATTCCTAATTTGAAGAAACCAACGGGACGCTATTAATTCTTCTACTCAGTACTTATAATTAGTAAAACCCCTCAGCCCTATCACTGTTACTACCAATATTAATTCTAAAAATAATAAAACCCTACTCTTCTTGGATACGCTTAGGGCGCACAGAGCAGTGTTTGAGGAAACAAAAATGGCGCCGTGAGATAGCAGTTGGGCGGCCCCAGCCAGCCTGGCAGGTGGAGAAACTCTGCAGCTCAAAGAGCCCAGAGACAAACCAGCAGCCCAGACCCTGACATTGTTTTCACAAGTGGTCTATTTCTGTCCCTTCGGGAGCGCTTTCAGGCAGGGAGGCAGACTGTCCCGGTCCCAATAATGGTTACCAGCAGCACCGGTATCCTGCTTTCACCTATTTTTTCTTGGTGTCAGTGATCCCTAGGATGTGAGGGACTGCTCGGGGGTCATTATGTCCCCCTGGAAAGTTAATCTCATACCAATTAGTTCCAGCCTACAAGCGACCAGTGGGCCCTGCTCTCTGAAACGGTGCCATCCCTGGGGGAGTCACATTCTCCCTGGTCTCTCTCTCTCTCTCTCTCTCTCTCTCTCTCTCTCTCTCTCTCTCTCTCTCTCTCTCTCTCTCTCTCTCTCTCTCTCTCTCTCTCTCTCTCTCTCTCTCTCATCTTTTTTATTTCTTTGAAAGATCAAGTTCTTTATAATAAAGCACACACACTCCGGGAGGGTGAGAGAGCTAGCGAGCAACACACACACACACAGACACACACACACAGAGAGACACAGAGAGACACACACACACACACACACACGCACACACACACACACACACACACACACACACACACACACACACACACACACACACACACACACACACACACACACACACACACACACACACACACACACACACACACACACACACACACACACACACACACAGCGGGAGGGTGAGAGAGCTAGAGAGCAGGACTGAGAGAGAGTCCCAGTGCCTCTAAGGTATGGGTATTGATTGTGTCATCATGGGACCTAAGTGCAGCTATGCTGTCTACCGGTATAACCGGAGCTGCAACATCATTCCATGATTTCACTAATTGGGTTCCACATGACATCACAGCTCCAGAACAGGGTTGGTGTTTTTTTGAGTGGGAGCGTGTGTCTATGTCTGTGTGTGGGTGTATATATATGTGGTTGTGGATGTGTATGTCTGTGTATGTGTGCATATGCATGTGCAAGTGGATGTGCGTGTGCGTGTGTGTGTGTGTGTGTGTGTGTGTGTGTGTGTGTGTGTGTGTGTGTGTGTGTGTGTGTGTGTGTGTGTGTGTGTGTGTGTGTGTGTGTGTGTGTGTGCGTGCACATTGTGCGTGTCTGTATGTCGGTGTACGTTTTGCTGTGTGAGTTGGCTGTCGGGGTAGATTGGGCTAAGGGGTCCTCTGAATGCAGACCATGCAGTAACATGCAAGCAACGTGTTAGGGTCAATTTAGAGGCCAAAGCCTAACCAGGGGAGCCCCGTGTTCAAAGGTTCAAATGAGCCATTCCACGGCACCTTTTAAAATATTTGAATAATGCATGCGTGTTGTAAAGAGTGCCGTTCAACAAGCTGTAGCTTCAACCATAAGTTCCAGATATCCAGTCTCAGGTTTCCATCCCCATAGGAACAGCAACAACAACAACAACAACAACAACAACAACAACAACAACAACAACAACAACAACAACAACAACAACAACAACAACAACAACAACAACAACAACAAAGACACAACAGCTATCCAGGGGGTTAGCAAATGTTAAAAAAAAGTCTTACTGAGGGAATCAGAAATCAACAAGAGGACACCCCGAATGAAACCATGTTATCCTCCTGGTATATCCAGCAACCCATTCCGGGAAGAGTCAGAAGAATAACAGACTGGAGCCGATCAGGAAGACGGCTGACAGGAAAGCGAGTGATAAATTGCAAATAACGAAATCGCAGATTCTTACATCGCTGAAAACCCTGCAACGGAATCAATGTTAGCTGTTTTACAACAATGTCAAAGTGTTTTGCCTGTTTTAAATATATATATATATAGATCAATTAATATGTATATATATAGACAATTATTGAACACGCAAACAATACGTTGTTATATTCTTGAGTCTGTTGAGTTTTGTACCATAAGGGTTTTAAGTATAAAATAGTGAGAAGAGGTATAAACTCTACTTTGCAGTCTTCCAGAGATACTCTTATAATATGCAAGGACATGCAGCACAGATACATTTTCATAATCACTCGTTTTCCAAACTTGCTGGTAACTGCCAAAGGAAATGTTTGTGAGGTTGCTCTAAATTTATTTTCTTATTTATTTTCCTGTCATGGTGGAAAAATGAAACTGAAAGTGCATTGAAGTAAAGCAGTCGCACCAGGTGGGACGCGCCGACTGTCTGATACATTCTAATTTCTGTTCCGTTTCTGTTCTGAATTAAAACCCCAAATCCACATGGACCACATATTAGTGCTTTCTTATTTTCGGCCCCAACTTTGAGAACAGTATAGGGCCCCTATTTAACCAACTGGTGTGAGTGAGATTTATGATGTCACAGGGAAGGGCGGATTTTGTAACAGCGCGTAATGAATAATCACACTCGCCCCTTGTGGTAAAATAGGGACCTTCATCATTGTGTTGGATTGAATTACACCACAACCAAGAACATAAACAACTTTACATCAAACGATGATCATTTTTCAATGCTTTTTATTTATTAACTAGCAATTGAAAATCGTCTTCCTAATAGCTGCAGAACCACCACAGTGGACACACCTTCCAATAAATGTCCCAAACCTAACTCGCAGGACTGTAGCAGAACCTATTAGGTAACAAATGGCGGTTGCAAGTAGCATGGACCCGCCCCTTTTTGGTCTTCCTGTTGAATTACCGTTATTGGCGGCTTCAAGTCTGATCTCATCTGTGTCTAGGCCCCCTCTGGCCCCTGAGATGTGCTTATGTAGCAGTACCGCCCACGCAACACCGCCAGAGAATTTGTCCGTCATCGATGCAATCCAGGCAGCAGTTTATTTGCTTCTCGCTTATTGGCCGTAATTCCTTTGGCTGGCCCGGGCAGCTTCCGCAGCCTAACCGGAGACCAGCCCTCCCCACTTGACATTTACATACAGCAAACCGCGCAACCTGGTGAGATGGTGTTACGTCGTTGAACAATACATTTTATAAATCAAGGAGGGTAAATTGTAGTTTTGGACGAGGCTGCCTTGTTAGGCAAGCTTTTATCCTGAACGCTTAGGCGACTTAATTTGTATTTGTTGTAGCTCTAATCAAATTAACAGTTATGGCATCACAGGGCCCACATTATGCGGCAATACCTGACCCTCAGTTGTCTGCAGGGGCAAGGGAAACAGACAGGAAGAGAAGGAACCTTGAGAGAGATAGGGATGCCTCCTTCCAGAGACGCTAGTATTAAGGTGCAAAACAGGCTTGTCCTACTCCTAAGGCTGCTACAACCAAGCAAAGCAGAAATGAAAGGCAGGTTGGATTCAGTGCTCAGAAAATCGGCAAGTCATGCATTACAAAACAATAATAACATAGTAATAATGTGTTGTGTGGTGGTAATTGTGGCGTGATGGCTGTGGAAACACGAATGCACAGGTGTGTGAATGGAGGCGGTGGATGGCATGGTAAAAGAGACGGGGATTCTCCAGCCAATTCTGGGTCGGTAACAGGCAGTGGAGCTGATGTGATATCGTACCAGATATATCAGCAGAAAACACACAGGGGAAATGGATTGGACACAGACGGGTGGTTCCCTTGCAATGCTTTGCAATGATTTGTTGATACGTCACCCGCCCCTTTTTCAGCCTTTTCAAAGAAATCCAGATATACAAAGATGTGAAATGGAAGCTGTATCCAAATAAATGTTTGTGTTTACACATTTTATCCGTAGGAATATAAACAATTAACATTATCTATAAAATCTTGATATTAGTATATTGCTTTCAATGAGTTTGGACGCATGCCAGTGGTTTAAGAAAATGGTCTAATTTCTCGATAAGACTATTAAAGTCCTGATTTAGATCCGATTAGGAAAAAGCATTGGGTATAATCTCATAGCAGAAAATGTTTAGCAGCATTTATCCATTCTAGTCCATTCAGTGTGGTGGGTTAATTAAATCAAAGCAAAGAGATCGGGCAACTTATCAGACATAAAGACCCGGAAAGGTTATGAATCTCCCCTTGTGAACTCTGCTTCAACCCGTCCTCCTTGGGAACAGAGCTAACGGGGTTTAGCCAGGAGGGGGATAATGTTTTGAAAACTCATTGTGCTTTCCTCTACGTGCAAATTGATTTTTAAACAGGGGGGAGCACAAATGTTTCACGAATATTTTCGTTCGGCCCATCTGTCTCGGTGAGCTCGTCAGTAAATATATTGATTAAACAATATGGCGGAGATTGGCTTGGAGTCGGAGACTAGTATATCAGACTGCAAATCAAAAATCCAGGTGGCGCCTGGCACCTGTCTTTTTATTGTTTTGTATTTTTTAATACTTTGTCATGGCTGGGTTATGAGGTGGCCATCCGGAGTAGGTGATTATTTTGGGTAGTTTTATTGAGAGGTGTTTGCACACACTTTATTTTGCTACCTTATAAAGAGAAAACCTACAAAGAAGCTTGTATTCAGCAGGGTGTAGTTCTGTGTCACCGTGTTGATGAAATGTCCTATCACCATTCAAGGCTCAAAGAAGAAATTCTCCATCAAGGCATTCTCCATAATGAGACTGCATGAAAGAAGAAAGAAAATATCCTTTACATTCCGGCCGTTAAAACCTGCCTTAAATAGGCTCTTTATAAATAGCACTCAAACCAATTGGAGAGAATTATGTAATAAAACCTTTTAAATGAGCATCAGCAAATAGGCTAGAAAAAGCAACGCCCACAACATGCTAGCCAGAGGCAGAACATTTTCTATGGGCAAACCAATAAAGATAATCCAATTTCTTTGTTCAGGGAAATCTACGCTGTTCTTGGCATCTCAAAATGTTAAGCACTTCAGATCAACTTTGGACTTAATAAGACCTTTACACCAAAGCTACAAAACAGCAAGCGGCAATCGCTATAGTTCAGTAGAATAAACAGAATATAGAGGAAGAAAAACCAACATATTGCTGCCATCTATATAAGATCAGTTGTGTTTTTCCCATCTCTGGACTTTGTTTCCTTCTGTAAACATGTAGAAGGCAAAAACATTTTAAGGCCATCCTCTTTCACAAAAATGTGATTTTCTCTCATTTTTTCTCCACATACCGAGTATAGACAGCAAATTTAACCGTGGGTTGATTGAGTCTGGGTGGGTCTCTTCTACTGACGCTCATCATTTCAAATTCTTTTGAACAAAAGTCATGGAAGAAGTGCACAAAGTTTCACAAGGCAACCTCGAGCACAGCTCTGAAAAAAATGTATATAAAAACCAAGAAAATACCCGAAAAAGAACTCCTCACTAAAAATACAAGTCCATTCTGTCCAACGTCTCCAGGATATCCTGCTATCCCCACCCCTCCCCTCGCCTCGCCGTTACCATAACAACTGTTAAAGTGACGGTATTTGGCCCAATGTATATTTAAGCAGCTCTCAGCGTCCCCAGGGGCTGGGGATATGAACACCCTTTTATGGGGCCTAATTGGCTATTCCTGGGACTCCACCAGAAGAGGCACTTGAAAAGCCCTCTTACTGAATGGAGACACCCATAGAGGGTGGAGAAACCCACACAGCGAGACTGAACACGTCGGCTCTGCCACACACGTCCAACGACACACACAAACGCACCCACCTGGTAATATACACACACCCACACACGCAAACATCCCTAGCACGTGTAAGTGCACGTGGTGTCGTTGACTCTCGCCGGCTGCGTTGTGTTTGCTCTTCCTCACAAACACACTCTCAACACTAAGACACACACACACACCCGAGCGCACACAGACGCAGTCATTCGAGGGGCTTTCATGTCAGATGCCTGTCATGCTTCTGCTGAAGGAAACATAGCGACAAGGTGATTTCAGAAAGCCCCCCCCCCCCCCCATCCCTCCGTCTGCATACATATGCAGTGCCACCCATCGCCGTGGCACCCGTCAGATCACACTGGCTCCCCCCCAATCTCTTAATCCCCCAAAAAGTTTGAGAGTTCTGTTGTTGTTGATATGATTCTGAAGTGAAAAAAAACTTTTCTTAAATTCAGGAAAGGCTTCACACAAACACGCACAAACGCCAGTACGAACACACACACACACCTGTGCACACACGTACCAGTACACACACTCATCACACACACCCGCTTGTTATACTTTTAGCACGGTTGGCATGGGAGCATCCAAACACCATTAGCATTGTGTTATTGCGTCACTCAAACCAGGCAGACTCACGCTCAAAGTCGATTTCACGAACGCGAACTCGCAAAATACATCGGACATTTGGACCTGGATCTTTTAAAACCAGTTTGGTTTTTTGTCACATACGTCTGCTGCCACTAGATACAGGAAAGGAAATGTTTCCCAAGTGATTCAATTAATGTTTATTTATTGAATGCACACAGAACCCACTTCACCAGCAGCACAGATGGACGATTCAGTACACAAAACTCCATCTCACCTCTAACCCCGACAGAGCTCATTAGCGACAACTTATCTTAACGAGGCTGGTAGATAGATAAGCTAATTGAGGTCACCTGTATTTAGCTTTCATGTCTGCCGTGGACTGTGCAGGGCTGGGGGCAGCGGGTGCGCTGCCGCAATAGCTGCTATTGTGATTTAAATTAACAGAATCAGTGTCTGGAGGGGATTGTTGATAATGGAAATGTTATGTTTTGGAGCTGTTGAAATAATTATTAATTAGCAGGAATATGCCGCCTCTCGTCCCACCGCCTCACACACATCTGCATACATATGGACGATAGATTAATGATTCTGTTGCTGCCAGATATTAAGTGACAAGTTAAAAACCTATCAACTGTTGGAGGCGGGGGGGGGGGGCAATCAAATCCCCCCGCCACCACTCCCCCCCGCCGACACATCCCTGTGCAACAGATGGTGCCGGTGATGTCACCGATCGTCGTGGTTACCACACGGCACCTCCAGAGAGCGCGAGGCTTCACGAAAAAGCAGGGAGCAATTAGGCTCTTGTTTGTTAAGCGCTGTAGTCAGTTGAAAGTGTTGCACCGTCTGGGGTCTGTTGAAAAAGCCGAATTAGATATGTCACGTACGTGAATTGCTTTCCCCGTGAGGACAAATGAACCGTGTACGACGTCAGGAGTAGGACAAGGCTAATTAAGTACGAGGAATTCCGGTGTGGGGACAAAGAAAGAGTAAAAGGTTGATGCAGGGCTGACCCCTTTTGGTCGGTTTGGTCGGCCCATATGCTCTGGGACACACTTATTGTATTGTTGTATGTCCTAGCACTTAAAGGGAAACTTCACCCATTTCCATTAAGCTTTGTATCGTTAGAAACCCACTCATATTTTTGAATGGTCGTGCATCATTCCCTTATTTTCTGGAGAGACTGGAGAGATCCGTATAGATCTCCAACACTTCCTGTTTAAGATAACGCAATATGAAGTAAATAGGAAGTGTAAGAGGGGAGGATTCTCGTAAGACTACAAGCACTTTAGGGGGTGGGACCCAATGACTCTACAGACCAATTAGAGCAATGCCAGTGGGTGGGACTTCCCCAGCAGAAACCAACATCCACAGAATCTGAAGCTAAGCTAACAGAGGCTGTTGATAAAACTGAAGTACAATTCACTGAGTTCACCAACTAATATTCTTCACTAGAAATGTTGTGTGAAATGATTTTCAAGCAGTCTTGCGGTATCAGCTTGGTAGATGGAACAGCGAGGTGTCCGATAGGCGGAGATCTAGATTAGCGGGAGTGGCCAGCGAAGCTGTGCATCGTGGTGCATGGTGGGAGTTGTTGTCTTCAATCCACAAGCGCCAAAAAGACACTTTCTGCCTTTTCTCGGTCAAGACGGCACCAAATTAGAATTTTATTTTATTATTCGACTACATATAGGACCCGATTTCGATACATATTCATGCCTCCACCGGTGAAATGCTCCTTTAATGTTTGCACTTTTTGTATGTTTCTGCTTCATGGCAACATTTTTTCCAAAAAGAAGACAAAAAAGTCAGTGTGATTCGGGTCAAGTCTTGGTCTGAATGCCGCTGACTTCCTCCATACAGCACTTACGTGATATAAATATATATATATAGGTGATATATATTGTACCAGGTAGAGTGCACTCACTGCACTGTGGCCCATTTTGTTAATCTATAGATAATTTTCAGATTTATTTTTCCCTATGGATCAGCCGTTGGTTAATCGAATTTAAGTCAACCAAGGTTTTCTTTGGTTGACTACAGCTCTCCTTGCAAGTTGTTTCGAGCAAATCATACACTGTTTGTGTCCCAGCTGTGTCATCTAAAAGGAATTTAATAGAATAAGACTAAGAAGATTATTTTATTGAGTATCGAGTATCTTAAGAATATTTATTCATAATAATCCTGGCGGTTGTATAGACATCCATTTCACTGCAATGAAACCAGACTGGAATCACCCTTCACAAAGCAAATATTCGAAACAATCATTCTTCAAGGAAGCTGTCAAGAAAATGAACTTCTAGGCCATCATCCACAACATGGGTGGATGTGTGTGCAGTGGGTCAGAGGTCATGCATGACACAGAGTCCTAGGGTTGGGCAAGGAACGCTTTTGAAGACAACGAATCTCGCATTGAGTCATTTAGCAGAAGCTTTTATCCTTCCACTTACCGGCAGCGCTGAGATCACCTAAATCACCCAGAGTGCTGCGCAGCGCCTAAAGGACTCATTAGTGGTCCTCAGCAGCCAGGGGGAGACACAGGGACGGGGGAGGGCTGCGTTGTTGTGTCTGCGTGCAGAACCAGAAGCTACCCTGACCGCCTAACACCGCAGGGAGAGGGGCTCGGTGGGGCCGGTCGCAGGGGGCCAGGGGAGTGAGGGGAGTCGAGGGGCATTGGAGCAGTGGTCTGAACCCGGGGCTGGCCCGACCCGGGACATGGAGCCGGAATTACACCGCGTTCACACTGTACACGTCCGTCGACGGACCTCATTGACTTTGCATGGGGCGCTCGCGAAATGCATTGTGGGTCAATCCGTTCCGTCGGCTCCGTTGCCTGCGTCAAAAAGTTGAGAAATGTTCAACTTTTCATGCAGCGACCGGATCCGTAGGCCAATCAGAACGCGTTACCAATACGTCAGACACGCCCTCCGTCATCCGTCGACGGACGTGTACAATGTGTATGCGATTACTTTCTGAATCTGCCCCGATCGGGCTGATGTTGTGGGGAGTGATTCTGCAGCATCAGGAGACGGATGGGACCATATGATCGGACGATATTATGGGATGAGTCATGAAAATAAAAGATGCATATTGGCGCAATCGCAATTCTACGGAGCCCCTTTGGGGACACAAAAGAGAGGAAGATACTCAATGTCTAAATCCCTGCATATGGATCAGTAAACCCTGCCCTCAGATTCACAATCCGGCGACACGCTTTTGTGATACATGCTCTCGGACTTCAACTTTTTAACACAGCAGGGGATGGAGTGGACCGTTTAGTAGACCATCCATACACACGTAGATGGAAAACTTGCACAATGGTTCCCTTTCAGGACAAACTGGAACAAACTGTACCCACAGATTACTTAGCCTTTTATACGGATTAGCAATCAATGCGAGTGTGTTTCCATTCACGGAATGGACTAAGGCCAATTTGTATTGATAAATTTCACCACATGGTTGTGTATTGAACTCTCATGCCGTCCATTTTGTAACGTTGCATTCATTCATTGTGCGTTTCCCTCGATAACCGCTTATTGACAGACTGTGCGCACGGATTGTGGATCAAAGGGCGCAGTTTACAAATCCATTTGCACGGTTTTACCCACAAAACGTTTTGTCTGCCATTGACCCTAGAGGGGCTCCAAACAATGCACCAATGTTTTTTTAGACCGAGACATTTCAGAGATCCGACAAGTATGTCCATAATCTGCTATTCTGTTCAATCATCATCATTATTGGATTTTAAGGGTAGCTTATCAGTAAGGCTACAGTGCGATAAGAGTTGTGTAAAATATACGTTTCGGAGATGGACCCTTATTTTCCATGACAAAAGTAAACCTTGACAATTGGCCGCACAACATTGCCACGGCAGGGTACAGAAACATCCCTTGATAAGAACCCTCGCACATTCCACTATTCATTACCCTTCTTCTTCTTCTTCTTCTTCTTCTTCCTCGTTGTCTGTGTCTGACTCTGTTCCATGAATAAAGTATTATTTCTCTGTGTCTCATAAAAGATAAGCTTGTGTTTCTCTCCAGCATTCGCTGAATAGTTTTTTGATTGCAGTCCTTTGCATAAACTGAGTTGAATAGTTTGGACCTCAGTTGCAGTCAAAGATAGAAGACTGAAGATAGTTTTTCTCTTATTTGTGTGTGTGTGTGTGTGTGTGTGTGTGTGTGTGTGTGTGTGTGTGTGTGTGTGTGTGTGTGTGTGTGTGTGTGTGTGTGTGTATGTGTGTGCGCGTGTTTGTGTGTGTGTGAGTGCATGCTTGTGTTTGTTACCGAGTGCGTGTGCATTTTTGTGTGCATGCTTGCTCGTGTGTACGTGAGTATGTGTGCTTCCGTTAGTGTGTGTGCCACCGTGTTTGTGCGTTGTTGTGTGTGTGTGTGTGGTGTGTTTGTATGTGTTTGAGTGCAAAAGAGAGAGAAAGAGAGCCGCAGGGCTAACAATGCCACTGTAATGTCCTTTGGAGTAATTAAGGGCTTACCCAGCAATCCAGTAGAGCAGCAGTAGAGGATTGGATCCACTCAATACTGCCATTCATTCACACACGCACACACACACACACACGCAAACACACACACAGACACACACACACTCTGATTGACTAGTAGCAGCTAACACAGAGTCAACACCTGTCTACCCGACTGAAACCGTCAACACAGGGGATAAATCACACCCCCATCACCTACAGACAGGCCAGGATGGCTGGGTTCCCGTCGAGACGGTGGGGCAGAAGGTGTTCTCTTTTCCAGGCCAGGCGAGACAGAGTGGCGTCGCACCACAGATGAAATGGAGAGGGGGGTGGGGTTGGGGGCACGTTGAGGTGGATTCTAGTAAAAGCAAGGAAATTGAGGAGTGAGGATGAATGGGGGAACGAATGATGGCCGCCGCCGCTGCTATCTGACGAGTGGAAGTGTCCGGTGGTTAGGACGGCTGTGGTCTTCCTCAAACGTCTTTCTTTTAACGGTGCAGGCACCGCCTGAGACACAGCCGTCGTTTTCCTTCTTCTCTGTTTCTCTCCGTTTTTTCCCGCCGAGTGAACCTCCATTCCGCTCTCAGTTGGGAGTCTGAAATGAAAGACCGCGTGAATCTGGTGGGGATGAATGTGCCGCGGCTCGCGATTAGGGTCACGGATGGACGGCTCTGTGATTGTATTGTCAATTTTCCACACATCCCATTTTTCCCGAGGAGAATGTAGCAGCCGGTTGTGTGCGATGGCGCGTGCTCGCATCTCCCTGTTACAGAGTGTAAGTGGCACTGACTGCAGACAAACGGGCGGAATACCTCACAAACGTGCGCCTGTGAGAATGAGTATGTTCCAGTTTTTTTTTTTTTATTGCAATGAATTTATTACATTTCCCCATCTTGTTTCTCTCTCTCTCTCTCTCTCTCTCTCTCTCTCTCTCTCTCTCTCTCTCTCTCCCTCCCTCCCCCTCCCTCCCTCTCTCCCTCCCTCCCTCCCTCCCCCTCCCTCTCTCTCCCTCTCCCCCCCCCCCCCAACCAGGTATATGAGCAGAAACCCTCTCAGACACACACAGACCCTCCAACCCTCCCCCTACCACCAACCCCAGGAGCTCACACCAATTTGAAACAGACAAGGTTATTCACGCGGAGATAGATGGGACTCTGTGCCCAAGTTGTCATGCCACGATCCATCTTAATGCAGCGCGGCACGATACTGCTCCACCATCCCTGTTCTGCCTTCTAGGGCCGACTCTGCACAGACGCACGGGGTGCAAATCTTTTTTTGGTATCATGGTAGGGGTTAGGACCGCCTTTTTCGCCTCTGATTGGTTAGAAAGGCTCTCCTCCGATTGGTTAGTTGACTTGGCGGCAGTTTGTCGGCTAGTCTACCACCAACAGAAGTAAACAAACTCAATCCAACAGGAATAAGTGCGTTCCGTCAGATTTATTTTTCACATTTTCATAGCCTAGGGTTAGGGTTATATGACGTTTCAGCTCCAAAACAAATAACCAATCAGAGGAGAGCCCTTCTAACCAATCAGAGGCGAAAAAGGCGGTACTAACCCCCACCATCCTACGAAAAAAAGGTTTGCACACGGGGCCTGAAGCCCCGGACCGACGTAAGTTAACTACCCCTGGCTTGTCACGCGTAAAGAGGTGATGAGGTACCAGAGCATAAAGCGTTGATGAGGAACCGCGAGATAAAGATTTGATGGGTACCGGCGCGTGTCGAGAGAGCAAGAGGAGGGGGGGGGGGCTGTGCTCGACAGCTATTTTAAGGATGACGAGAAGAAGGATGAGGAACAAGGAGTGGAAAGGTAAAGAATTGCAGCGTTTGGTCTGATGTGGGGTCGACGACACCTGTGGCAGAACTTCAATCAAAAGTGATGGAGCTTTGAAATATTTATTGAAGTTATCAACTGACTTTTGCCGTGAGTCATGAAGTCATTTCTCTCTCTCTCACTCTCTCTCTCTCTCTCTCTCTCTTTCTCTCTTTCTCTCTCTCTCTATCTCTCTCTGTGTTTCTCTCTCTCACTCTGTCTCTCTATGTCTCTCTCTGTGTGTCTACAGACACCCGCAAACACACAGACGTGCACATACACCTTCAGACTTACACACTCGCACGCACACAGTTAAACACAGGCACGCAAACGCACACACACACACACACACACACACACAAACACGCCTTCCGACACACGCACGCGCACAAACACAAGCACACTCACAGATAGACACACATATAGTTATACAAAGGCAGGCACACACACACACACACACACACACACACACACACACACACACACACACACACACACACACACACACACACACACACACACACACACACACACGCACACGCCATTCCAAGTCGCAACTGTCCAGGATAAGTTACCAGACATAAAAGCGTAATATAAAGATCAATCGCGCGGCGTTCCTGATCACATGGCTAATGTATTAAAATAGACTTAAAGAGGCTTTATCGGCTAACGCGGTGATATAAACTTTAATAGCCCTTCCCCTCTGCCCTTGCCTGACGCTAGCCTCCAGCCATTATCTGTGAAAATATAGTGGTGGCTAATGGATATGGAGGGCTCCGCGTGTCAAACGGCCCTCACCCTGACCGCACAGCGGGACCGCGTGTGACCCGTTTGTGGCCGAGCATCCCAATGCCTTCCCCCCTTGATGGCTAATCAATGACTTAGTCACATCTGAGCGAACACGCCCTGACCCCCGACGTCTGTTCCGCTACGCATGACGGGAGAACCTGCCGGGATAGTGTCCGGATCGATTTCCTGTGTGCGCGCGCTGTCTGCCTGGGCGGGGGGGGGGGGGGGGGGGGGGGGGAGCAGTAGTTTGGGGATAAGTGATATGTGTTGCGTTTAAGACGTCTTTGCCGCAGCCATCCGACGATGGTTCGCTGGGCGCTCACTTTGTATAATTTAGAGCGGGTAACGCAAAGTTTTTAATCAAGCAATTTTCTGCTGTTTTCGTTTTCATCTCGCCAAGGTCAATGGCAGCTTCCTCACAGATCCCGTTGAATAATAACTGACAAAAACACATGATTTAGTTTTCGCACTATCCTCTGTACAAGCTAGCGGTAAAACTCAGTAGTAAAACTCAGCAGATTGATAGACACCCGGCACATTCATCGTCAACAGGTTGATGTCAACTCATTTCCTGACACCAATATTATTAAAAATGTATTTCATCACTATGTGGCGTCACTCGATGAATATTAAGTAAACCAGCGATCTACTTTGATCTCCTTTAAACATATCTTTATAGGTGTTCCAAAGTGATTATGTTTTATGTTGTATGTTATGTTGCACTAACCGTGCAAACGGCAACATCTGTGTGAGCCTTCAAAAGGGCTTCGAGGGTTAACCTACACTCATTGTTTTCCTGAGCATGAGAAAACCAATGACACAGCTGCAGATATTATCACAGAGATTAGAGGAACAGGCGCGTACTTTCAGATATCGGAATAGTTAATGGTGTGGGTCTGAGTGATCAGACAGACAGAGATATACAGACAGACGGTATCTTACTCTGCCTGATAATTGAATGATCGTCATGACGTTTGAACTCCTCGAAACAAAAGAAACGACAGATGGAGATTTTCCTTAGAGACGGATCTTAAGAAAAGATCATTGGTAAAAACACTTATCTCACACATACAAAACCGTACACAAATTAAATAATACGAGATAAAACTTGACATTTTCTGAATAAATATGTGTTACACGAGACAGCTTGTGGTGAGCACAATTTTCCATGAGCTGCCAACATGCAAATTCTAGCCAGACTAATGAGCAAGCGCGATAAGTTTCAGGGTCACTTTGAGAGACTCTTTGAAGACTCCAAGCTCATGCCTGCCCGTCACGGTTGCCATGTTGGGGCAACTGAACCAACACGAGCACAAAACAATCCCGGCGGAAAGCAATCCCGGCGCGACATTATACTTTGAGATGAGCCCAATTATATTTTGGACGAGCAACGACGAGTCCTGCACTGTAAGTTGATCAGCTAATGTATACTTTTGCAATTTATTTATTGTTTGCGATTACAAACCCGCTCATGTGGCGTTGGTTTTGCGATCCTTCTTGAATCTGAGCTGTCGCCGTCTTTCAGGGTTTTGCGCGTCTCAGGTCATGGAGCTCCTTGGAAAGAGGACACGCACTTTAGCTCTGTAAGAATCGAGTACACTCTCATTTGATCCAGCTTGTTTGCTTGCTTTTGTGGCTGCAGCATGCAGTGTTTGTTAGTCAATTAGTTTAATATCTGGCAACCAAGGATACTCTGAGAATAACTAATCAAAACACAAACAAATCTTCCGACCCGGAACGCAAATTTCAAAGGAGAACATGCTGGCATTGATTTTGGAGAACCCAGAATTTTCGAGTTAGCATGTTTCCTTAATCTCTGATGCCATAGCATTGTCGTTGTGTGATTCAGTAAAGTACTTTTGTTACATGTTCTACCTCTTACAAATTAATGCAATTAAAAGAATACGTGACAGGATGAAAAGGAATAACAAAAGGGACTTCCAGTTTCCAATTAAGTGGCCAACAGCTTCCAAAGCTGTTGTTAACAAGAGACACTTGCAAGAGACATGCAAGTGACCTAGAAAGATATGGCACATCTTCCACAAAACCGTCTCGTTTTATGACTACCTCTTTGTAGAAATTACAAAAATAAATAATGGATGCAATTAGTTGATGCAATCGAAGGAGACACCTCAAAGTGAACCACTAGCGCAAACAACCTGGCTGGCGCAATTATGATGTCCTTCAAGGTTTTGCCTATTCCTAAAACCATGAATGGTCTTTTCAAAAGGTGACTGAAATTCTCTCTCTCTCTCTCTCTCTCTCTCTCTCTCTCTCTCTCTCTCTCTCTCTCTCTCTCTCTCTCTCTCTCTCTCTCTCTCCTGTCACTTCTCCCCTAAGGCAACGGTCTTGCTGAGAGGGCCACTGAACGAAATGAGCATTCTGGTTGCGGGCGGTTTGCACCAGACCAGCGGCTGGGGCCTTTCAGGGTGTTGCGTCGCTGTTTCTGAGGCCGGTTGGTCAAGTGACGGCCAACAAACAGTGTGAGGAATTAGATAAATGATGTAGGAGTGAATTCAATGTAAGTTGTTTGAGATAAACCTGCTAAATATGATTAACATTTGGATCAGGGAATGTACATACCCATCGGTACTGCTGCCTTTCCAAAAGTTAAATATCTGTTACATAGGAGGACAAACTTTTTAATATGCGTCCCCAACATGGTGCCAAGGTGCGGGATACTTTGACAGCCAATCCCAGCACATTTCAGAAATTACGTTCCCGCTGGCGTTTAAACGATCTACCGAATCTGTCCACATCCGATCCAAACCGGTTAAAAAAGTGTCAAGTCACTTTTATTTACTGTGCGGACTGTTTCATGACAGGAAGAGGTGCTGCGGTATCTATACAGTCCACCTTAATAAACGTTGTATACAACAGGAGGCATCACACTGTGTCTTTTACATACTATAAATTAGCGTTCATAATGAAGCATGAACACAGAACCCCCACTCACACACACACACACCCACACACACTTCTTCGAACAACAGACTATAATAGCCTCAATGACAGCCTCCGGCGTGCCGATCGCATTTTCAACTCGAGCCCAAGTTCACTCCCCTAATCACCTCACCTCCCCTCATGGCGGGCTTGTGAATGAGTAAAGAGGGAGCCAATGATCCCTCTGTCCCTCCGGTAAACAATCCCTCGACTGCTCAAGGGCACCGGCAGTCACGTCAAAGCTACAGGGGTGAGATCCATTTCTATCACAAAGAGTGAGCGAGGGGGGCGTTCTAGCTCCCTCAGTTGAACTTCAGCCAACCCCTAACTAGCGTCTCCACCCTTCCAACAGATTGGGCAGGAAATCGAGCCCAATCTGGCAACACTGCCTTCCAACCGATTCTAAAGTCCTTGGCTGAAGGTGAGGTGGTGGTGGCGGTGGTGGAGGTGGTGGTGGAGGTGGAGGTGGTTGTGAGCGTGTTCGTGGTTGTGGGGGTAGAGGTGGTGTTGTTGGTGTTGGTGGTGAGGTGGTGGTGGTGGTGTTGGTGTTGGGGTGAAGATGAGTCTACAATAGAGGTGGCCGTCCTATCGATCCCGCTGCCCCACCACCGTCGTATCCCTGCAAGCAGAAAGCTAGACAAGGCTTGTTTTCTGTTTTGTTTATTGACGCCCCGCTTCAATAAAGGCGGCCATCAGAGAAAGGTACACCGATGCAGTGGATTGTGGAGGTAAACTGAGCCAAAGCTTTGTTCGTTTTAACATTTAAACCAAAGATTGTAAGAGGTTGAGGTGCTGGATATGGTTTGACTTCAATGATAAATATAACAAATCAATTCTTGTTTCAATTTATATATATATAGAAGTGTGCTTTGTACTGTGCTTTAACAAAGAAATGTCCCCTACAATGGATTAATAAAGTGTTATCTATCTATCTATCTATAACATTAAAGTAATGCGATGGTGAGAATGTCGCTTTACGGAGGCCATTTCTTTTTATATCGTGATAAAAAGGCCTACTGTATCACATTATTCGTAGAGCTGAAAGAGAGAGCTGAAAGGCACTACTTCTCACTAACACGAAGTCAAGTCACTTATCGATGGTTTTAGTTTTGTATTCACGTGAGCGTGCTGATGTGGCTAGTCGCAAAACTCGTTGACTGTTACCGGTACGTAGTTTCTCTCTTGATGCAGTATTGAAGCCATCAGGGCGAACCATAACTTGTCGACCCGATTCCCTTGGTGGAAGGGCAGACTGCATCGTCCGATCACTTCACAATCTCCCAAGGTATATTTTCCCCCTGAGTGAGTTCATAAATATCGGTTGCCGAGAACTGGGAGAGTGGCAGCTGAAACGTATATTCTAGATATTTATACACAGATGACATGTTGATGCATCCCTCCTTTTGCAGTTCACCTCCCAGTGAAACTCTGCAGTTGAGATTTATTTTTGCACACAACCGTTTATAATTTACCTCCTTCGGTTTGGAAAGTTTCTAAATGTCTTGACATTATCCGCGGAAGCAATTATGTGCAGAGCTGGAGAAAAAGTACAGAGAAAAAGGACGTTTAGGTCTGTATATGTCATTCATTAGAAAAACGAAATGTGGGAAAACACTGTTTATTTATCTCATGATACACTGAAAAGAACTCATAGCACACACATTATTTCCAGCTATAGTGTAGCTGTTAGATAACTGTATTACATCTTTATGGTATAGCTTTAGTAGTGTTTAACATTTAAGATGCTTGATTAAGATAAAGCTCTTTTGAATAAGTTGTTGTTTTGACTGGTGCGTTTGCTGATTTTAAGTGACATTCTAATCCCGAGAGTTGTGCGAAAAAAAGACACGTTTGGTGATCAGTAATCATGTTAAAACGGTAATCCCACTAAATGGGGATGATTGACTCAACGGTTTAAGACCCCTTCTATTCTCCGTCTATTGTGTAATGAGATGCAATCATTGCGATGGGAGAGAGAAAACTGGGTTACACTGACACTTCCCTCAGAGCTCTCTGACAAACATTCAAAATTTAATCTGTTTATATTTAGCCGCTTCATTATTGAATAATGCATCCCTCTTTTTGTACACGAAAACAACTGCGGGGTTCCATGAATGATGAAAAATGAATTTGGCGACTTAGTTCTGCCTTCCACAAAAAAAAAAAAAGATAGTGAAAAAGTTCCAACCCATCGCCCCTTCTTGTCCGCAAACTCTGCTAACCGGAGAATCCACCTTTAACAGCATTAAGTCCATGAAATGAAATCCAACTCCCCCCCCCCCCCCCCCCCCCCCCCGAACCATCCAAACTGACACCCAAACCACAGTGGAAGGGGAGCAGCCGCCAGCAACGTAAAGCTGAGCAATTAATTCCATCACATGGGCAACTCCGTTTGCAAAGATTTATGGATGCGGAAATTAGCATAAACATCAAGTAGATCAATAACAAAAAGCATTATCTGTGCTTGGCTAATTGGTTTATTTGCGTGCCGAGGAGCCAAAGATGAACAGCATCCCCCACCCCACCTCCCTCAGCCCCCCCCCCCCCCCCACACACCTATTAGAAAGACAGAAAAGAAGAACGAAACAGAAGAATATGTCCAATCTGATTGGGGAAACAATGGAAGGAGATCTGCATTTATCATTAGGAGGGCTGCCGAGGGCCTAATCTCTAATCTCAGCTCAGATTAGGGACCTCATCATTATTTTATAATCAGGCGTAAAGTCAAAAGTGTTAATTGCACCAACACCGTTTGCCTCGTTAAGAGGTTTTCCGGAAGCTGGGTTAATCGAAAACTCAACACATCATAGGATACCCTCCTCCTGACCTTAGTTTATTAAATATTATATATATATATATCATATATATAAATAACGATCCATAAATAAAGAAATGTCTCATTTGCTGACATAGACAGCCTTTCCTTCCATCTACCCTGTGGTAACAGATACACACAAACACTCAGTAATACACACAAACGCCCATCGCACACACGCCCGGTCATGATGGAACACATACACACTCAATCATACTGACACACACAAACACACACAGTCATGCTCTCACACACACACACACACACACACACACACACACACACACACACACACACACACACACACACACACACACACACACACACACACACACACACACACACACACACACACACACACACAAACACCCATACTCTCTTATAGCCTTTCTCACTCTCTCACACACACACAGATCCACACTTTCACAAAAACCGACACACACACACACACACACACACACACACACACGCTCTCTTTCACACACATACAAACTCACACATCCTGATTGACACTGTCATCTCCTCGTCACAGGGAAGGTGAGAGCGAGAGCCACCTGGGCTGTATCCCCTGTAGGCGCGCCCGCCTGCGGAGGGAACCCAAGCACCCAGTGGGCTCTTCCTGTTTTAATAGAAACAGGTCGCGCAGAAGAGTACAGGAAAAGAGACGAAAAAACTACCTTCTGTCACCTATTTCCCGCGGTTTGTGTTGAGTCCTACTTGGGGCCGCTACGACGCAAACTTTCCCATCGCCTCCTGGTTTATTTATTGTAATATTTTGTACCCGATTCTGCCAGAAAAGGTTCCCCCCGCTGCGAACATGAGTGACGGCGGTTGCCTGGTGACACCGCCTCCCCCTCCCCCCTTGAAGACGTGTAAATGACGTGTAACCTGCAGCTGTTTGCATCACATCGGCGTGACACATGCTGCTTGTGTGTGTGTGTTTGTGTGCGTGTGTGTAGCTGAAGGGGGGGGGGGGGAGGGGAGAGAGAAATGTAGAGAGGGGGAAGAGAGAGAGTGTGTGTTTGTGTGTGCGTGTGTTCCCGTGTTGATGTCCGTGTGTGCAGGTGTGTAGCTGAGAGGGGGGTTAGAGTGTGTGTGTGTGTGTGTGTGTAAGTTCTGATGTGTGTGTGTACCAGGGAGGTGGGCTGGGTCATTGGGATTTGTTTTTGTGTTTGACAACGCCGCAAGACAAGCCATGCTGGCAACAAATCTATTTAACGCGTCCTGGGATATTAATATTCAGACACTTGCCGTCGTAACGTTATAACGGTCTGTTTGATAAGATCACACGCTCATTGGCTCAATGGCAAACTAAGTGCTCCTGGTCATGGACAGATTCCACCAGCCAGATCTAGTGTGTGTGTGTGTGTGTGTGTGTTTGCGTGCGTGCGTGCGCATGTGTGTGTGTGTGTTTCCCGGCCTTGTCCTCGCCATGTCTGCATCGCACTCCATTCGTTTAATTGTGCGTTTATTATTCCGAGCGGAGGACAGACTAAAGACTGAAGGGTTAGGAACAAAGCGACGAGTGAGTGTGTTAGTGAATACAAATCCGACACAGAAATTAGCTTTTTGCCTCTATTTCAGTGCATGGGTGTGTTGTGTGATGATGTGTCGGCCGTGAATAATCGCCCTAAACGGACTCCCAACAGCTGACTCTTTTGAAAAAAGCAGCGCAGTTACATTGCAATCGGTAATACAGTAATGAACATTTAACCGTGGTTCATATAATGCTACATAATTCATGCAGTGGCCACAGCTATAACCACACAGCTTAGCTGAGGAGAATAACAATATAGGTCAATGGCAAGTCATTACACACCTCACGCACACATCTCAAGCTCTATAATACACACATACACATAAACATATGTACCAACAGTATCTCTCAGTAACATACATCACAGATACAGATACTCTCCCTCTATGTAATACACACTCATACCTAATGGGCCCTCCCCGTCTGTATTAATAGGTCTTCTAGACGTGTTTCTTCACAGGTAACGCTACGGTTCACATCCGGCAGGGGGAAACAAAATGGCGTCTTCTGGGTCTATGGGGTTTCTGTCAGTACCAACTGATTTATTAATTTTATTAAAGATTTATTGGCAGGGACAGTACACGTCAATCCCCATTTTAGTTCACACTTCAATGTTAAGTATAAATTAATGACAAATATAATATCAATATGAATATTTAATAGATCTACTAATATGTATAGATATATTAAATGGAAAATCCCAGGGCAGGTTAACAACATAAAGATTACAATAAATGTAATAAAACAGCATTTAGAAATAAATAAGCCTGTACATTATCTGAGGAAACATTCACAGTAGAGCAGTATTAAAATATAAATCTGTAATTATCTTACAGCTGCCACTTTCTGGTGCTACAGCTGCTCTGCCATGGGCGAGATGAGCTCCATGAGAAGGTGTGGGAACACGAGAGAGAGAGAGAGAGAGAGAGAGAGAGAGAGAGAGAGAGAGAGAGAGAGAGAGAGAGAGAGAGAGAGAGAATGTCGTCGAGTACGCAAAGATCTTGGCAAGGTCTCTTTGGAGCCTTATTACCATGAATGAAAAAAAAAAGACTGCTGTCTGTTCGCTGTGGTGCCCCTTCTCTCTGTGTGTGTGTGTGTGTGTGTGTGTGTGTGTGTGTGTGTGTGTGTGTGTGTGTGTGTGTGTGTGTGTGTGTGTGTGTGTGTGTGTGTGTGTGTGTGTGTGTGTGTGTAGTTGTCCGTTGATACCCGTTTACCCGATTGCGGCTGCATGATTTATTAAAAACAAAACATAGAAACGGATGAAAGAAAAACTGAATAAAGCACTTTCTCAAGAAAACACAGAGCACAGAAACACGGCGACGGCTCTCAACGTGGACGGCGCCTGATGGCTCGCCCTCCTCACATTGATTTCCTCTCGTTACCATTCTACCGCAGGCCCCCCTGACCGTCCGTCCCGCCCTGTCTCGTCCAAGCTGATTCAGACTCTGTCGAGGGTGGTGGAGGTGGTGGTTGGGGTTGGTGGGGGCTGTGGTAAGGGGAGGTGATGGGTGTTGAGGAGGAGGAGGAGGAGGAGGAGGAGGAGGAGGAGGAGGAGGAGGAGGAGGAGGAGGAGGAGGAGGAGGAGGAGGAGGAGGAGTTGATGGTTGGGGCAGGGGTCGGTGGTGAGGAGGAGGAGGAGGAGGAGGAGGAGGAGGAGGAGGAGGAGGAGGAGGAGGAGGAGGAGGAGGAGGAGGAGTTGATGGTTGGGGCAGGGGTCGGTGGTGAGGAGGAGGAGGAGGAGGAGGAGTTGATGGTTGGGGCAGGGGTCGGTGGTGAGGAGGAGGAGGAGGAGGAGGAGGAGTTGATGGTTGGGGCAGGGGTCGGTGGTGAGGAGGAGGAGGAGGTGGTGATGGGGAGGTGGTGGTGATGATGAGGAGATGGGTGGGGTGGGGTTGGAGGAGAAGGAGGAGAGGGGTGGGATGGGGTAGGGGGGGTGCAGATTGCTGGTCTACTGGGGACGGGGGGGTGGACACAAGCGGGATGCTGATGCGGCCGCTCTGGGTGGTCTGCCGGCGGCCCGAGGCCCTGTGTCGCCATGATGTATTGACAGCGGGCCCCACAATACCAGGAGGGCCGCATACGGTTACGTTCCTGTTGTCACGGCGATCATAAACAACCCCCCCCCGCTGACGGGAACCTCAGGAGCGGTGAGGGATGGCCCAGAGAGAGAGAGAGAGAGAGAGAGAGAGAGAGAGAGAGAGAGAGAGAGAGAGAGAGGTTAGGGTACTCGCGATACAGAGCACTGTGTGTGTCAGGGGGGTTGGGGGCCGGGGGAATGGGACTGGGTGCGAATGGGAGCCTCAGGTCCCTTCAGGGCTGCTTTGGGATTCACCAGGCGCTGTGGGAGAGGTGGAGGGGAGGGCGTCGAGCAGAAGGCCGGGCGAGAGATGGATCACACAGGAGAGGCTTTCATTTTGTGATTTGTCGCTTGACCAAGTCGAGGGATTTTCGGGGAGTTTTTTTTATTTTATGTCGCTGAGAGTTTACGATCAGAGACCTCGTTTAGATAATATAGATGGTCTTTTAATCCCCCTGGCTGATTGAATCGCCCACCTGTGTGATAGACACAACGTAAAAGACAATTTGGGATTTTTACAAAGCAGCCGTACTGCGGAGTGCATGAAATTACGAGGTGGAAAAAACAACAGACGTGATGCTTTAGAGGTAAGGTCAAGTCCGATGCATTTGCGGGGTCCTTTGTCACAATTACAAACACATGGGGATTCATCGGGCCGTATTGGACCAGATCCGCCACGGTTAAACCCCGGAAAAGGGCAAGGAAAAGAGCCGGTTTGTAAGAGGATAAGCCTTTGAGACGGAACCGACCGGAGACAGGCCTCTTTCTAGGGCAGCGCACGGTGCAGAACAAGAGGCTGGGTAGACATATTTAAAATCACTGCCAAAGAGTTAAGAAAAGTTCAAAATTAGGGCAAAGAGTCAACTCCGCAAGCAGTCCGTGTTCGGGATTAATTACTGAGATGAGATGAATCCGATAAAAGCACCAAACTCAACTGCTGAGCAACGAGGCCAGCAATTGTATGCCAGTGATTGGTGAACATACAGGGTGTTACGGCGCCAATGAAGGCTCGGCAATAAGGCCGCAACTGATTCAAATAGAGGTTGATAGCACGGTTCATTTAACAACAACACTTATTTTACCTAACATGCTAAGACTGAGGTCGGGAGATCCGACAATCAAAGCATAAGTGGGAGGGACACTGAACCAACCACGCAGTATCCAGCAGGATTCAGTGGATCGCCGTAACGATCAAAAACTAAACAAAAGTCTAAACTGAGAAATAAAACCAAGATAACAGGACTCCTGACCTCCTCCACTTAACAATAAGGCAAATAGAACCAACCAGAGCTCTGGGTCCTGGGCGGACCTAGAGAGAGAGACAGTTAGAGAGAGAGAGACATGTAAAGAGAGAGACAGGTAGAGGGAGACAAAGCGAAGGGAACACACACAGCAGGAGCCTGTAACACAGGGATCAAAGTGTCCATTTACCCTCAGTAAACCGTTTACCCTCAGCTGACATCAAGTCATCCAGAGGCCGCAAAAAACACAAGGAAAAAGAGGGATGGGAGCACTAGCTGGCAGGGGTGATAGGACAGAGCTATGAGCAGGAAACAGGAAGGGCTTTGCTGAGAAGCTAGGTGGCTCAACAGTTGCCCACAGCAGGGATGCGAGTAGGAACGCAGTGATTCGGTGCACCGGAGAAGAACCACAACAGTGTGATCCGATGATTATGCGCTTGTATTGTAGAAAGAACCCTTATCTACGAGTCCTGCGTGTGGCGCGGTGTGTGCTTCTTTCAATGCATTCATTTTTTCCCTCTCACCGATCACTGCGGGTCAGCTTAGGGAATAGAAGCTCTCCGATTTTACAGCGAAGGGACATTCCCGAAGCACTGATTGGTCACGCTCGAGCAACTTCAAAATAAAAGTTCTCTCTCCGAGATTATGATTCCCAGACAGATAGACTCCACACGACCCAATCCGGGGGGGTGGGACAGGTACTCCCCTAAACTAATTAAGACCGGGACCAGGGGTGTCTCAGCAGGCAGCAACCCCCCCCCCGCGCCAGACCCGGTTGCTTTGCTCAAGGAGTCGGGGGTTCGTTTATTTTCGCTTCCTTGCCTGCCATTGTGCGGGGGCTTAGCGATAGCTCCCAAAGGGGGCCGCCTTCTTTTTCCCCCTGTCGAGATACTATTAACTTTGAGCAAAAGGGGTTCGGGACAATAGCGCCCGGTGCTTTTATCACGATCGGCTGTCTTCGTTATATCTGAGAGGCGCATCTTCTCTGGAGCGGCGGTTGGGAGAGCCTTCTCGGCGGAGAAGAGAAGAGTTTTTCAAACAGCCGTCAAATGAACAAAAACCCAACTGATGCCGCGGCGCGCTAACACAAGGCCGCGTCCCGTCTCGTTCCGGAGTGTTCCCGGAAGATAGCGGACATGTCATGTTGTCTTGCTGGGCCCTCTCTATGTGTGATTATGTTAGCATTGTGGTGGTGGGAACAACATAGTAGGGTACAGAGGAACCAAGCGAAAGTACACCATTAGATGTCGGAGAGCACAGTGCACCCTGACCTCAAAGACCTGGGACGGTAACTGGGATGTGGTTTAGAGTGCTAGAGCAGAGTTGCTATGTGGATGTACTGGTCCTTGGGTTATTGGTTATGAGGGGGGCAAGGTATGATGCTTCACCACAGACCACACACACATACATGCACACACAGACCCGACCCGACGCAGACGCACACACACACACACACACATGCATCCACGCTCGAGCACACACATGCATATTTGAGCATGTGCACTCATACACACACACACACACACACACACAGATTCACACACACACAAACCCACACACAGACCCCACCAACCACACAGACCCCACCAACCACACACACACACACACACACACACACACACACACACACACACACACACACACACACACACTCACACACACACACACGAGCCCCCACACACACACACGAGCCCCCACACACACACACACACACACACACACACACACACACACGAGCCCCCACACACACACACACACACAGCTGCCTTCCCATTGTCCCCGTCTCCCCAGCATCACACGGGCCCGCTCAGGTGAAGGCCACACAGAGTCGTTGCGGGGGCTCTGGTCGCTCAGCATGTGCGGCGCGTCGGCCTCGGGGTGAGGACCGCGTATCAATACGAGCCAGCGAAGCGGCCGCCGCTCTGAGCCGAGTGGAGGCGCGCGGCGGCGCTAAGTGCATTATTAACAAGTGATATTATGACCGAGCGCCCGGTCTAACCTCCGCCGCCTCTGTCCTGCTGATAAAAACACAACGAGTGCCGCTACAAGTGCTTCTAATCACCGCCACCCAAATCGCTTTTTCACAACGCCATTAAATCAGAGAGGGTGCTTGAACCGGGGTCAGCCAGCTGAAGGGGGGGGGGGGGGGGGGGGGGGCCTTGATCTAATAAAGGCATTGCCGACCCCGCAAATGACCACTGAATAATGGTTGTGTCCCCGTATGTTCCCATTGCCTCGCTGGCCCGTCCTAAAATGCCCCCGCCGCTGAGTTATTTGGTCTAACGTACTCATTTTATTTTTTGCGCGAGAGTTTTTGCAGGCAACACTTGTGAAACGGAAATCATGGAATTATGCAGAGTCGAGAAGATGCCTTGATTAATTACGTGCCAAGAACCACTCAAGATATAATGTTACTCTTTAGGCAGTGTGGTACCCCGTAGAAACAGACACCTGCGCGCACACACACACACACACACACACACACACACACACACACACACACACACACACACACACACACACACACACACACACACACACACACACACACACATACACAGTCAAAGTTGTTTTAAAGTCAAATGCATTGTAATGGGGAATCTGATATGCACTCTGCTCCCGAATCTGTGGAAGGGTGTTTGGGACAAAAGAGATGTAAATAATTGATTTGCCACTGCATGTGTTGTGGTCATACACAAGTGTTGGTTTTCAGCGCTTCTTGTTCAAAAGGCACAAAATAACAAAGACTGCTGACCAGACCAGTGAAGGGTTAACTGATATGAAGGACCCTAACATTTACACACACACACACACACACACACACAAACCACACAAACACAGATCTCTCACATGTATACAGACACACGGTCAAAACAGCACCTGCATGTGCACACACACACACACACACACACACACAC
>NC_079428.1:1787169-1789669 GCF_026213295.1 Gadus chalcogrammus | reverse complement strand
CCCTGTGAGTGTTGGGTTGGAGGACCTACCTTGGCTACTTTGGGTTTGTCAGAGCAGAAAAGCCGGTCTTCCTGTCCGTTCCACTATGAATATGGACGGTTCTGGCAGCCGTTAATGGAGGCCGGGGGTGTGTGATGTAGTCAAAGTTATGCATTGTTAAAGATCTTCAGAAGAACATTCTTCAAGCTAACGGCTTCGGAGACAAACGTTGATGATGCTGGGGGCTTCTCTTGGTCCAAAGAGGCTGGTGTTTGACCCCTTATAACCCTTGAATTGATGATAAAAACGTTTTCGAAATCTATTCTCATCAATGAGATTTAAAAAAAAAACGAAATATAAGCAGATAAAGATAGATTAACTGGCTTCTCAATCTGGAGGAAGGCAGACAACTGAATAAAAATATGTTTTGATTCAGATTCGCGGGGCAGAGCGAGCCTTCGACACAGGTGACGCGCGAGGCTGCATGTAAACAATGCACGCCGTGTTTCACTATGGCTCCAACATTACGACGTCCTTCAAATAGACCACCGCCATTCAGGGAAATAGGAGCATTGCCATGTTAGTTATAATGTTGTTCGTGATAGTTTCTTTGGTCGTTGTTTAGTTATTCATCGTGAAATGGTTCGTCATTATGGGGAGAAGTTGATGTGTTTGAAACAGTGACATTATTTCTGATGCTAGACGTGGCAAAATATATTTTTTATTAGACTTTCCGTTTTTAACATTTCATTTGAATAAAATATATATTTTATAATAAAAATTAATAATAATAGTAAGTTATAAATACCGGTATATTGAATAATTCAATATTTTGACCCCATGCAATGCTGCCCACTTGGCCACGTCTTCCTTGAAAAATGTTTTTCAAACCTCAATGTGTTATCGACCTGATTTAATTAAGATGAAGAGTCTTGAAGACATGTAAATTATTCAAATAAAATAAATGTAGCGCATTCCACCTCCATGAGATTGTGTATAAAAGCAGGTTTTTAAGGTTTTAATTCGAGCTGAGACCATCAAGCCATCACTATATCCCACCATGTTGTGATAAAATGTTTCAGAGCCAACAGAAGACGGTTTGTGGAGCCCCAGCAGTAGAGCTCTCGCCCTGTGAAATGTGGTTGTCTATGGGCCCCTGGAAACTACATCTGATTGAAGACACTTTCCTTTCTGTGTGTGTGAGAGTGAGAGTTATACAATAGGGAGATGCTATTTTTTGTTCCCTATGTTGTTCTCGGGGAGCGTGGTGAAAAGAAAATGTGTTGCTCCCATTTCCAAATCTCTGGGAGCACTCGAGATTCTGTCTTTGATAATAGACACTAACTTTGGGCTTTGAGAAGCGGTCCTGAACAATGGATATCCACACTCCGTGACAATCAGGGAAAAGGATTATTGTCTCCCAAGCTTTCTTGTCATTAAATCATAATCTGTGAACTATGTCACGAGCTGTGAGGCTTGATTACAATTGTGTTCCAAAAACACCTCCATTGTAAAGGAAGATGAGGCTGAGAGATATCTGTGTCATTGGTTAAAAGACATAGACACAACACTTTTATAAACACAATACCTTTTAATGCCTATGAGTTTTCAATTAAATAAGCAAAGATCTTAGGGATAATAACCTCACCCCTACCCAATTTGATGAATGAAACTTTTTCGAGCATTGGTTCGGAGGGAATTTATGTATCACAGTCCTGAGAGAGGAGAGAGAGAGAGAGAGAGAGAGATAGAGAGAGAGAGAGAGAGAGAGAGAGAAGAGAGAGAGAGAGAGAGAGAGTCAACCCGCCGATCCTCACACTGAATCCAAATATCAACCTCAAATGCCTGTGGAACCCTTAAAAGGACCAAAAACAAGCCCCTCCTTCTCTTTAAATGTGAGCTTGTCCTTTATCTCCTTGGCAATTTGGTCTGTGTTACAGTTCCCCGCCCCACCATCGCCTTTTGCTTAGATAAGGGGCGTATAATGCATTGGCTTTGTCAGCTCATGGAATTACCTCGCCACCCCCCTATTTGTCTCTCCGACCGCGTCTCTGGAAACTTCTTGGGACCAGCGTGCACAGTATCGCTGTGTAATTAATCAAGCGTTGGTAATGCACTATCAACTCTCCGTGTACACATCTACAACGGTCTGAGCTAATGTAGAGAAGGAATGCTTTTTTTCCACTCCCATGATGCCAAGTAGTCGACCTAACATAGGTATTTGATTTGGGTTTGGGTTTTGCTGTTAGAAAAGATTTGTTAAGGTGTTTTCATAGAGGGAGTTTCCATTGGACCATTTATTCTTCCTAATTTATGATGGACCTCATTGGTTATTTTGTACCAGATCCATTCGATATCTCTTAAATGTGGCATCGATCGCCTGTCACTACTATGTCATGAAACGAAATCCTATTTGGGAAAGTAGGGATGGATAAGGCAGTATACTCTCTCTCTCACACACTGCACTGCCTCACTCACTCACTCACTCTCACACACTACCACACACACACACACACACACA
>NC_079428.1:1760138-1777638 GCF_026213295.1 Gadus chalcogrammus | reverse complement strand
CAAAAAACCCTCCATTGTAAAGGAAGATGAGGCTGAGGATATCTGTGTCATTGGTTAAAAGACATAGAAACAACACTTTTATAAACACAATACCTTTATAATGCCATGAGTTTTCAATTAAATAAGCAAAAGATCTTAGGATAATAAACCTCACTCCTCTACCCAATGTTGATGAATGAAACTTTTTCGAGTATTGGTTCGGAGGAATTTATGTATCAGTCCTGAGAGGGAGAGAGAGAGAGAGAGAGAGAGAGAGAGAGAGAGAGAGAGAGAGAGAGAGAGAGAGAGAGAGAGAGAGAGAGAGAGTCAACCCGCCGATCCTCAACACTGAATCCAAATATCCACCTCAAATGCCTGTGGAACCCTTAAAATGACCAAAAACAAGCCCCTCCTTCTCTTTAAATTTGAGCTTGTCCTTTATCTCCTTGGCAATTTGCTCTGTGTTACAGTTCCCGCCCCACCATCGCCTTTTGCTTAGATAAGGGGCGTATAATGCATTGGCTTTGTCAGCTCATGGAATTACATCGCCACCCCCTATTTGTCTCTCCGACCGCGTCTCTGGAAACTTCTTGGGACCAGCGTGCACAGTATCGCTGTGTAATTAATCAAGCGTTGGTAATGCACTATCAACTCTCCGTGTACACATCTACAACGGTCTGAGCTAATGTAGAGAAGGAATGCTTTTTTTTCCACTCCCATGATGCCAAGTAGTCGACCTAACATAGGTATTTGATTTGGGTTTGGGTTTTGCTGTTAGAAAAGGTTTGTTAAGGTGTTTTCATAGAGAGAGTTCCCATTGGACCATTCATTCTTCCTAATTTATGATGGACCTCATTGGTTATTTTGTACCAGACCCATTCGATATCTCTTAAATGTGGCATCGATCGCCTGTCACTACTATGTCATGAAACGAAATCCTATTTGGGAAAGTAGGGTGGATAAGGAAGTATACTCTCTCTCTCACACACTCACTCACTCACTCACTCACTCTCACACACACACACACACACACACACACACACACACACACACACACACACACACACCACACACACACACACACACACACACACACACACACACACACACACACACACACACACACACACACACACACACACACACACACACACACACACCAAAACAGACTCAACACAAACACACACCTTGCACGTCACTGAGCTGTATCTTTAATCATCTGCAATTTGTCAACAGGTTTCGGGAAACGTCGTAATTCCGACCTATTTCGGGAACACAATCGCAACGTCAACACGTAAATCTTAACAAGGAAAGCATTTGTTCTTCAAGCACCGTTTCAACGTCAAGTACCGTAACAAAGCTTCTATTTTCCACCCGGCGCAGCCCCCGCCGTCGTCGAGTGTCTAAAAATTGTCTTAATGGGGTTTGTGAGAAAAAAGATCCTCACGGACTCAGTGCTACTTTATTCCTGCCGCTTTCCCTCCCCCGCTTCCACCAGCCGATCTGCCTCTCGATCGGGTGACGGGAGAGCAGGGAATAGCGGGCATCTGGAAGCACAGAGAGAACGAGAGGGGAGACGCAGCCGCAGGGACCAATTTACATCATGACGCTGTCAGGACGTAGCCCGCTGCGAGGTGATATATAACTGGGAGGCGCTCGCACAGAAAGCCGGTTTGGAGACGATGTGCACATATTTGAATGTTCATCATCCAGTTCCGTTCCGCGCTGCTCCACGATGCGGAACGGAACTCGCTGTGTGGACCGTATGCCCACACGCCCAGCACTGCATTTTTGTGGGTCATTTCGGAGTGGTTTGTTGCTACAATAAAGTTTACATTTCTATACAAAACCAGCGGTTGATATCAGCAACTTTAAAGACAGACAGTATGTCTAATTGGTCTTTTTTTAATGCTCAATCCCAAGTGTTTGTTTTTTTAGGGGCCGCCAAGGCTGGGTTAATTATTGAAATATACATACAATCTGGATTAAACACCAAACACAGGCGCACACACACACACACATACTCGCACGCGCGCACACACGCGCACACACGCACACAGACACACAGACACACACACACACACACACACACACACACACACACACACACACACACACACACACACACACACACACACACACACACACACACACACACACACACACACACACACACACACACAGCGACTCCCCAACCCTGTTCTTCATTCCAGAGCGGGCTCTGGGATTCAACCCAGTTTCCCCGTCTCTTCCCTGCTCTTCTGGGATACAACCCAGAAGAGTCACACAGACACCCCGGAATAATAAGCACTTCACACAAACCGAGGGGGAGAGAGGCAGCATGACGACGAGCCCCAGCGACGCCGTGCAATTCTTATGCTGTTTAACACTTACCTCTTGTACAAGTATTCAGTTCCTGTTATTTTCTCTATTGTACCGGGAGACAATGGAATTGTCTACTGTAATAATGTCGAAATCGACGTAGCAGAAGTCATGGAGACGGGAAGAAAGAAATCTTGATTTTCGGTTTATAAAGACACCTGCACTAACACATAGACTAGCACACACGCACCAGACCAACTAACGCATTCACACCAAAAAACACACACATTCACATAAACTGAAACGCACGCAGGCACTTTAACACGCACACTAACACACACTAACACATACACATGAGTCCCTTCTCTCCCTCTCTGGGCTTTGGGGATGTGATGGCAGACCCACATTCTATACAACTCAGAGGATTGGAGTTATGATCGTCTGGATGTGTTGTTAGTGCTATACCATACCTCGTGGCATGACAAGTTGTGCTGTATCAATAATTAATGTGCAAATTGGATCACAACAAACAGCCTGAATCTGCCTTTCTATGGGATTTGTTCACAAGGCAGCGTAAGCCTCACATCCAGGTTTCAATGGTATTGATTCATGTTTGTCCTTCTTATCCTCTGCGTTAATGTTATTTTTTACACTTGCTGTAGTTCTTTGCAAAAAAACAGAGTGTACCCCTTTTTTAACCAAAAGGCATCCTTAAATAATGCAGAATCAAGTGGGGAGTGTATCGCTGTAGAAGTAGATAATAACCAGCGAATACGGTATACCAAGGCTGAATCAGAGCAGCTACATAAACAAATTGCTCTGGTATCCAGGGCATCTCGGAAAGATACAGCACTGCTGGGTTTCTATGCCTTCCCCCGCCCCCCAAATACTGTACATGCATTAAAACGCCTAATTAGCCTAGCTTCATTAGCCTAGTATGAGCGAGCAGCCTGCATCCTATCTGAGACATACAAGGAAAGGAAAAACTCTGTTGTTACACCAAACACACTTTCATCTTTTACCGTGGTCTCATGGCACGCTCGTGTCAGAGTCAGGGATCAGATACCTCGAGGACTAGTTCGCTGTTTGCACCTTTGAATATTCAGGTCCTATATATACAGGGAGGAGGTACAGTTTGACACTGTCGCAGGGCGTGAGGTTTATATCTATAGCGGTGCTGCGCTGTTGCTCATCTGCTTCGGGACTTGCGAAGTGACTTCATTTCCTTATGGCACATTCCACCGAGATCTCAGTGTGCTTGCCATATAATGTATTTTAAACCAATCATAACATGAATGCCTGGTAACACTTTGAATGTGTTTGTTTACTTTTTTGTGGATTGTCATTCTGTATAATTTATAAATGTAAAAGTTTATCGCCGAACAATTGTGCACACTTATGCTGAGATGTTTGTGTTTTTGTAAAAAAAAAAATTGTAGTAGCCATTTTGAAAAGAGGGGATCCCTGATAGAAGTGACCATACATACCAGTGGCGGTCTCTCTCTCTCTCTCTCTCTCTCTCTCTCTCTCTCTCTCTCTCTCGTCCTCCCTGATTGCCACCGTAGATTACAGAGACAGTGGCCACATCGCACCGAGAGGGCCCTCTCTCCACCACTCACCACTTACAGATAATTAAACTCCTGGGATGAACACAGTCCAATCTTGAGGACAATGGAGAGGGAAAGAGTGGGACATTATGAAGTACACAGGCCGTTCTGGTTGACTCGCTCTCGGGGAAGAAGTTAAAGTGAATCGAGTCCCCTCTTTGGCACGTTTAATTACAAACAACTTAAAAATCCCAACAATTAACAATTGCGGTTGAGATTATTTTGTGTTATTGTTGTGTCTTCCATGTTTCAAGTGTTGTTGCTAAAGCGGGGGAATATATTCGTTCAATCTGTTCGTGCGTGTGTGTGTGTGTGTGTGTGTGTGTGTGTATGTGTGTGTGTGTGTGTCTGTGTGTGTGTATGTGTGTGCGCGCCTGTGTGTGTGTGTGTATCCACAACATTTCTAGGTCGCTTTGAAGTGCATGTGATCAAGGCTCCATTGAAGCGGCACTGTGAGAGACAAAATCTCTCAACAAATAAACACTGCTGTGTTCCAGAAAGCTTATTTAACAGACTTTTCAAACTCGCAGCCCATGCACACACGCATACACACACACACACACACACACACACACACACACACACACACACACACACACACACACACACACACACACACACACACACACAAGCATACACACTCATCTCTCTCTCTCCCACTGCCATCCAACTCCAAATAAATTAAACATTTAAAAAAATGCAACTCGTTTCAGCACCAACACACCAATCCGAGAATGCTATGAATGCAACCAACACTGAGCATTAAACATTTTAAAAAAACAACGTCATTCCTCATTTCGCTTTTTGTTTTGTTTGCCTTTGTTGTTGTTGTTATTGTTTTGTGTTTGCGAGTGTGGGTGTGGGGGGGGAGGAGGGAGGGTATACTATAGGACAGACTTCAATCCGATGAAGACATTATGCTGATATGATATTAATGAAACCAGATAACAGCCAAGAGAATAATGATCACCACCATCAGAAAACAGCCCTCGGTGAAAGTAGCACAAGGAGCTAGGGGAGGAGAGTGGGCCGATGAAGAGGAAGAGGAGGAGGAGGAAGAGGGGGAGGCGAGAAGTAGCACAGGATGTCGACTGGCTGCTGGGAAGATTTGAAGACGGATGATTGTATAATCCCGGGCTGAAAATTTTTACGCCACAGCTCGCTTCTCTGGCTTTTGCCGTTGAATCACTTGAGACAAATCATGTTTGATTTTCATAAAAAGACACCAAATGTGTTCCAAAGGGGGACGTTGCCTTTCATTGGTGATTAGCCTGCATAGTGGGATTCACTTCCTGATTGAAACTTGAAATCTGTGGTGTGTTCCGATATCCATACTTCCCGTACTCACTATACTTAGTTTGAGTACGTATGGTGCGTTTTATTATCCATCCGTCTCGGAGGTCCAAGGACGTTGCCTAGCGACACGCATGAACACGCCCCTTTTCCTCGGACGGCGAACTTGCTTGCTCGGATGAACTCAGAGGAGGCCGAGCAAGGATTCCGAGACAGAATTCAAGATGGCTGCACCCAGTGTGACTTGAAGTATGAACTGTTTTCATTGTGCTTGGACCGCTTTGGTGGTTTAAATGGCAATTTCAATCACTCGCATTACTGCAATACCTTACTGCGTCCGTATCTCTGCCTATGGCCTATAGCCTACTTATTTTGGAGCGCCTGGTACTCTGCCAATGCTACCGCGACAACAGCTCTCCGGGTGGCGTCCATGTTTTCCTCCAACATGCGTGCTTTGCCGGTGCTGTCTTTCCCCCGCAATTTGAATGTGACTTAAAAGGCGTCAAAGTAGCCCGCCATAGGGGGGAGGCGGGGTTTATTCAAGTCCCGCTAAATGATTGTTAAATGTTGACAGTCAGTTATCTGTGTACATATGTGTAGGGTATAGTGTGTATAATGTATATAAGGGACTGGGCAATTTGCATATTATCATTGCATTGTGGTGATGTGATCGAAGTTGTTGTTGTTTTTCTCACCTTGTCTGGTTTGTAGGGTCCCGGAGAGGGGGTAGTCATTAGCGAGCCTTTAATTGCCCACCTTGAGTGACACACGAGGCAGTTTAGTCAGTGTTGAGGTAGAGGATGGCCGTGTGATCTTCAAGGGGGGGGGATCTTCGATGAGCTCCCAAGGGCATCGGGCGCTAACACTATGGCAGGAGTGTAACGATATTCGAATGTAATATAACATATAAACAGCTTTGAATGCCATGCATTGGTATTCAGTGTTGATTGAGTGTTTTTGAAAGCCTGTTCTTGCAAAAGTTTAGTTTTAAGTAATCTTGAGTTCTCATCATAACATCGTGAAAACTACCGCAGCATGTAGGCCAACAAATAATTGCACAGCAGTATTAATGTTATTGTGTCGCACCGTGAACCATTATTTAAACGTCACACTAATAAAAGTGCTTATCCCCGTTCGCCCTCAATCCGAACAGGGCTGAGAGAGAGAAAAAAAACGATGGGTCATTAATTATATGTAAGTATAACAATTCAATTAGCGGCTGGTTTAGTCAAGGCCGTCTACTGTCTTTTGTAATTAACCACAGAGCCGCCCCAGAGACCAGACGTTCGTTTGCGAGGCGAGTCCCTTTTCGAACACTAACTCCTTCTAATGGGATTTTCGTGTCGTCAATTGTAATGTTGTCATTTTCTAAACGTTGTCTCGGTGTTGGTTGTCTGGTTGTGAGGCAGTGGGTAGCGCTGAAACGCGGCGCTGTCACAGGGGTAAGTAAGTAGCTTGTTACGGCAGAAGATGCACTCCCCTTGTCCCGCGTTTGGCTCCAGTCCGTAAATAAGTGTCAGCGGTGTTATTAGGGAACCGAGGGGTGATCTGTTTTCAAGTATCACGCAGCAAAGGGGCGTAATAAAATGGAAAAGGGGTTGAAAAACACTCTCTTTGAAATGTTAGCCCGGAGATAAAGTAAGTGTAGGTCTATAAAAACAAAGCAAGGCAGACCATTATCATGATTCTTTTTAGGGTTTAGTTCCTTACATTTTAAATGTCACGCCCCAATTTCTGGGTTGTCCCGTGGTCGCTTTGAGACTGAAGCTAGGTTTAGGGCGGGGACGAACGTCTGCCAGCCCCCGAAGGTCCTGGTTTTCGATCCCCCCGTGTTTGCAGCCCCCCTCGTGAATCCGCATCAGCAGCCGAAGTCACTTTGGGTAAAACGCTCAATGATAAAATGCTAGAAAGAACATTTCCCACCGGAGACTAAAATATGCTGAGGCACAAATGGGCCCGACAATGGAGTGGAAAATGGAACAGAGTCGTCACAGTCTCGATTTCTCACAGCTGCTCGACACTTTTTTGTTTCATCGAGCTAAAGCCCGTCCCCGTCAAAGAATCTCCTCTGGTATGAAACAGTAATGAGCTGAACCGTTTCAGGGCAGGGAGTGTTGATGCGGCCCCAGCAGACTACACACGTCGGTTTGAGTGCGAGCAGACGACCGCCAGAACGCCCTGAAAGGGATTGGCTCTAATGGGAATTGAGCCGCGAGTGATGAGACGGTTCTAAACCAATCAATGTCTCCTGAAGGCGGGGCTTTAGCGATGGCGTTGTGCACATGCTTGATCTTGATATCCGGTTCTATCAGTCCTAAAGGCTTCAATTCAAAGGGGTCAGATTTTGGCGGCCTGTTGGCGGAAGCCTGTTGCAGAGAGACAGAGAGAGGGGGGGAGAGAGGGAGAGGAGTGGGGAAGAAAGAGAGGGAGGGAGAGAGGCGAGAGAGGTGGGGAGTAGGAGGGAGAGAGAGAGAGAGAGAGAGAGGGAGAGGAGGAGTGGGGGAGAAAAGGAGAGAGAGGGAGAGAGAGAGGGAGAGAGAAAGAGAGCGAGAGAGAGAGAAGGAGTGGGGGAGAAAGAGTGGGGGAGAGAGAAAGAGAAAGAGAGAAAGAGAGGAGTAGAGAGAGAAAGAGAGGGTGTGAGAAAAAGAGAGAGAGAGATAGGGGGGAGAGAGTGAGAGAGGAAGAGAGAGAGAGGGAAAGGGAAGGAGCAGGAGAGAAAGAAAGCGAGAGAGAGGGGGAGAGAGCGAGAGCACTTCAACACACGCGTGTCATCTCATGAGTAACGACACGCCTGCTTTGTATAACAGTCACAGCTGAACCCCCCCCCCCCCCCCCCCCCCGCCCCCCCCCCACACACACACACACACACATACCCTCCCTCCCAAACTCATCTATCCCACCTCTGTACTCACCGGCGGGGCAGGTCCCCAAATGAAGCGACACACTTGTGTGTATCCGCCAGCAGGATATTTCAGCAGAAGAGATGGGCGGGGGAGGGGGGGAGGGAGGGGGGCACCGTGGTTACGTTTGATCTATGGGCCAGGCACACCGGTGATGTCGGCGTGGCCAATCTGGAATTTCCCCAGAGAGGTGGCCAATGGGGTGGGGAAGGGGGGGGGGGGGGGAGGTGAATCAAGCAGGGTTAAAAATAACTTTGTGGAGAAATATGTATTGGACGGGTTTGACGAGATTGTCGTCATCAAGTTATGAGCGTCTTTTAAGCGATGAAGGAGAGATCGTTAGCGAGCAAGGGTCCGTTACATCAAAGCCGAGTCAGACGTGTTTTAATGTTTTTCTGGACTCCGGTTGCTTCGCTGTGCGCTTTTATTTTGAAATCCTTCGTGGAATCATTTGAGGAATCTCGATGTTGTTTTGGGAAGCAGAGAATATAATGGGAAAGATTTACATTGGGAGTTGTGCATGGATTATGTGATTAGATACTCTCTCTCTCTGTGTGTTTGTGCGATTAGCATAATTATAATATCGAATAATTATGCAGGTATTCGGCGGAATACTTGAAAGGGTTACGTAGCAACAGCAGCAGTGTGACCCACCACTACTGGGCGGTCTTCTCCACCCTGCTCTAGATAAACTTCTGAGTGAATGCAGTTAGGCCAACATTTTTATCGGGCGCCCCTTACACTCAGATTGCCAAACCCTCTCTGAGGCTGAATGTAAAACCTACAAAACCAGCCATGAAAAGGCCTTAATGTATTTAAAGACAAATACGTTTCCTTATCCGTTTCATCCACCGTCTGCAAAAAATCGTATACCTCACGTTGATTAAAAGTATGCCCGCAAACAAAAGAACCGAAACACACTTATCAGATGCCGCACAGACAAGGAAAAATAACCCTCTGTGTGGAAAAACCCCCTCTCTCCCTTTTCTTCTCTCCCCGTCTGTCCTCCCCCCCGGTCAGGGGGAGGATAGATAAGTAGGGGGATAAGGAACACCTTGTCAAGATGGTGGGATGATAAACAGGTTGTGTTCCATGAAGGTGAGGAAGAGGAGTGTAGCGACACACACACACACGCACACACGCACACTAGGGGTGTAACGTATGCATTCGTATTGAACCGAATCGGTACGGACGTCGCAGTTTGGTGCATGGATTTACACGGAGAATGCACGGTATAAAATTAAACGAAAATGGCGTGCAAATTAATTAATGTAATGCGGAACTAATGTTAGATACGCAAGTTCTTCAGGGACAACTAAACAGCAGCCCTCATTGGAACCTAGGTTTGCCGAGCTCCGCCTTCTGGCTAGTGCTACAGTTTTTTGTCAGGTCGACGGCCTATACGGTTGTGTCAGTCAGTAAATTTACATGCACAGTTTAATCAGATTAAATCCATAGTTCGACTATGCTGCTCAATTGGACCAATGCAATTGTCCGAGTATACATGGCGGTGAGAAAATCGATTCATTGGCCGTGGCATGTCATACCCCGGTGCGATAGGTGGCGCTGTACCCATTTCAACTAGTGGTAGTAGAGCCACCGGCTGACCTCTTGACGTCACCAGTTACCACAAACTCAGGCGGCCTTCGAGAAAGATGTTTTCAGTAGAGAGCCGTCAGTTGACTTCGGGTCCAGCGTTCTCCGACGCTCCATTGTTCCGACCTCTCGGTCGTATGCGGACTCCTCCGGCGGCGGAGCCAAACGACCATAGGCATATATTGAATTAAATATAACTTTATGATTAACTTTGAGAGTGCAATTGACGCCAGTTTGGTATGAAGACAAAAAGGTATTTGTGTTGACACCACTGAAATAAACTGCCAAGAAATGTCCTGAGAACCACTGAGGCACACTGGCAATAACACTGTTAATAGTCCCTCTCTCTCTCTCTCTCTCTCTCTCTCTCTCTCTCTCTCTCTCTCTCTCTCTATGTCTCGCCATCTCTCTCTCTCTCTCGCTTCACTTCCCAGAGTGTGGTACGGGGAGTGAGTTTGGCAACGCACGCGGCGTGTTCCTCACAGGACTAAGAATAAACACTGCTTTGAAGTATCTGAAAATGGAGCTGTGTTGCATATTTTACCTAACGAGCCTGATCAGCCTCTTTACACTCCTCCGTGCTGCGTCTGGCGGTAACGTCATCCACCTGATCAGAGACCTCAGTCGTCGTGTTCAGAGGGCGATCAAGGTCAGTGATCAGGATCGACGACGAGCCGATTTCCTCGATTTATATGACACTGTATCGATACTGAAAGGTGTTTTGGTTTGAGAGAAAATGTACTTTGTCATGCGTGCTTATGGTAAATAATGGACTGCATCTATATAGCACTTTTCTAACCAGTGGCCACTCAAAGTGCTTTTACAATATTGTACAATATTCACCCATTCATTCACCCATTCCTGCACCCATTCACACACCGACGGAGTCTACAGTGCAGGGCGACAGCCAGCTCGTCGGGAGCAGTCAGGGTTGGTGTCTTGCTCAGGGACACCTCAACGACAGCTCTACGTCCTGAGTGACGGCCTCCTTAACTGCAAACCGATGATTTGAAAGAGGAATGAACACACAGTTTGAAGACAGGTCAGACGTGATGCTTCAGCTGGACTGGACCGTCCAATCCCATGGGGGAGTTGAGGTTATCCCTTCTGGTGATGTCATCACTGCTTTCCGAGGCCGCTTCTCCTGTTCAGGGATTGGTCGATAGGAAGTCTCTGGGTTCTTTGAAAAGGCTGCGCGAGAATCGGCGACGAAACAAAAGTCTCGAAACAAAACGGCGCACGTCGAAACCATTCTGACAGTTGAAACGTTTAAACTTTTGATTTAACACGGTCGGTGTGCTGCTCACACATTAGCGTTGTTCTTATTCCGTGCGTCTCAAAATAATTCCCCATGATGAAAAAAAAAAACTGCAAACCAGACACGGTAGCAAAGTGGAGGCGCTGAGGTGTGTCTGACGATGACAACGCTCCCCGGCGTCGGAGAACAGTCGAGACAAGGAGAGGACGGCTCGGAGCCCAATCCCAGTTAATCACCTGTAGGCAGAGGTGATCTATAGTAAGCCCTGTCTTAGGCGGGCATCGACCGCAGGCCGGCAACGCCCGTCGACTCCTCAAGGAGACGGGCTCATCAATCACTGTCACCTTCTGATTGGTTGTTTTCTTTTTTTGTTTGTTTGTTTTTTGGTTTGTTACCCCTTCGATCTCAGGTAAGCAAACGGTATTCAGATTGTTACAACCCTACACTCTCTGTCCCTCTCTCTCTCTCTCTCTCTCTCTCTCTCTGTCCCCCTCTCTCTCTCTCTCTCTGTCCCACTCTCTCTCTCTCTCTCTGTCCCTCTCTCTCTCTCTCTCTGTCCCCCTCTCTCTCTCTCTCTCTCTCTCTCTCTCTCTGTCCCTCTCTCTCTCTCTCTCTCTCTCTCTCTCTCTCTCTCTGTGTGTCCCTCTCTCTCAGGCTTACCTGACACTACTGTTTAACACCTGACACTGCCTGTAGCCAATGCTTACGTACCGTACCCTTGGCTAACTCACATAAGAACTATCGGATGGAGGTTGTGCGATCAGGGGTGAGACGGGGTGAGTGAGTCTTCTCTGGCTTTCACCACCCTCCCTCTATTCAACCTGTCTATTCATCCAGAGATGAGAGCGATGAGGTGCGTCCGAGAGGCCAGTCTGTCTTTCTGTCTGTCAGTCTGTCTGTCAGGTGCCCATCTGCCAGGACATCCGACGACAAGTGTTTATTACGTCTTGTTGATCTTATCAACAACAGCTGAAAGAAACCAAAACAAAACCCTCTTTCTGCAACCCTGCCGGAGAACGACTTCAATCTGCTACTTGATCTGAGATGATTCAGTCAACCGTCAAGGACGCGATCAGGGAGGAGATCTCCGGTTTCGTTGCTACAGAGGAAGTTATATAAGGACAGAGAATAACATAGACTTCTTCCTACACATTCCTTTTCAGGGGATGGCAGCTGCCAATGGTTTTCATTCCTGGACACCAAAACCATCCATTTTATTTTAATAATCTATCAAGTACATTAACCCGCATAGGACATTTATTTCTGTGTTTGGGGAGACACCATTATGACATTATCTTGACATATCTAAGAGCTGTTTTTCTAAAGATGAAAGAACACAATTGTATAAAAGCCTTCATTCGTAATGTCCACCGCATCGCTTTTCCCTTCATCCTAGAGACGGACGCTGGCTAGCATCGCTTTGTGCCTCGCTATTTCCCATAATTGCACAGCATGTATGAAGACAATGATGTTGCCTTACACAAAAGCCCAGCCAACAAAAATGACTGCACGAAAGGCTTGAGAAAACAAACGGCATCCATCAAACAGCAATACGATAAAAAAAACAACGTTTCGCACAAAAAAACTGCGAAGGCGGAGATTCTAGAACTATCTTCAACAGAGGTCGGACATTTTGAACACCCCACTATGAAAATAGCTCACTGATTGAAATAAATTAAATAACACAATTGGATTAAATAGCCAAATCGTCTATTCTCTCAGGAGGGAGTGGATAGATTTGTCAAGGCAGGGTGGCTTGCAGTGACTGACTCAGAGAGCGGACTGTCCCACGGTAGTTAATGTCTGGTATTAATTGCTCAAGTCGTATTATTCTTTGGGCATTGCTGGTTTGAAGTGTAATCTCCTGGTGACGTAGAGACAGAATAAAACTTTTGATTCTGAATGATTAACATGCACATGAAAAGGTCCTTGCACACATTTGCACAATATGTGTCATTCCCCTGAGGCAAAGATTACACAATGTTACAATTTATGGAGTTTATGAGATGCCTTTATTATTATCGTGCAACAATAGCATCAGCCACACTCCCGCTTGACATGAGATGATTGGGCTTGACTTGCAATCCCCAAGCAATAGCATTATAACTATAAAAAAAACTATTACTGTGGACAATTTAATTGATGACAAATTCTTGATCAGGTAATGTTCCTAAAGATTTATCCATCTTTGTTTCTGGTGAAAGGATATTAAAAAAAATCCAGGAAACGGTTTGAATTAATTGTTTTTACATTTCAATATACAGAAAGTAACACATCCCTGTCCAAACCAAATCACCCCGACAGAGAGAGAGGGGAGATAGAGATAGAGGGGAGACAGTGAGAGAGAGAGAGAGAGAGAGAGAGAGAGAGAGAGAGAGAGAGAGAGAGAGAGAGAGAGAGAGAGAGAGAGAGAGAGAGAGAGAGAGAGTGAGAGTGAGAGTGAGAGAGAGTGAGAGTGAGAGTGAGAGAGAGACAGAGACAGGAAGAGACAGAGAGAGGGAGACACAGAGAGAGAAAGAGACAGCCAAGTCATTGCTGCTTAATTTGACCACTTTTTTGGGATTTGGATTTCACTTTGCAGAGAAATTCAGCCCCCTCTCTAACAGAGGAAGTGTAACTTCCTGACTGGGAATCAAATCGAGAACACACCTATGTATCAAGTGATTGACCGGAAAAGACAAAGTTGAACTTTATAAAAGCAGTTTCTGCAAATCTGGAGTCGAACACACCGACCATGACAAGACCAAACAAACCAGACACACACACACACTCACACACACACACACACACACACACACACACACACACACACACACACACACAAACACACACACACACACACACACACACACACACACACACACACACACACACACACACACACACACACACACACACACACACACACAAACACTAACACACATGCCGGTGAGTTTGCTCCAGATTTACTAACTTGATTTTGTGTGGACAGCTTGGTGTGATCTGTATTATTATGAAGGCAATGAGACAGACATGCAGGATCAGCATTCAATCCAAATGTTCATTAGCATACAAAGAATGCTGATGAATCACACAATAGGGATGGTTGTCTTTTTGTGAAGAAAATTCCCAATTTGCACTTGCAAAAATTACCATAATCAGCCACACGGATGCTCAGCCGTCAAACAGTAATAGCACATACCAGCACAATGACTGGGATTGGCGGGAAGAGTAGAAGCAACCCTCTGCCACACAAACACACGCACACACACACACACACACACACACACACACACACACACACACACACACACACACACACACACACACACACACACACACACACACACACACACACATACACACTCACACACACACACAAACACACACACACACACACACACACACACACACACACACACACACACACACACACACACACACACAAACACACACACACACACACATGGGCACATTCTCTCTCTGACTCGCTCAAACACACACACACACATTCAAATTCGAACACACAAACACACAAACACATGCATTAACACACAAACACACACTAATACACATGCACATACAAACACATACTCCAACACATAAATATAAACAGAACGATACAGATACCATTGCACATATGCATATACATTATACATACGCACTCACATTCACATTCACACACGCTCAAACACACGCACACACACAAACACACACACACACACACACACACACACACACACACACATACACACACGTGTACACACACACACACACACACACACACACACACACAAACACGTGTACACACACACACACACACACACACACAGACACACACAGTGTGTTAGTGTGTGATCCAACATGGCCGGTTTGGTCTTAACAGTAATGGCCACTCCAGATGGCCCTTACTCATAAAGCCATTCTTTTGCCACACACCGAAGCACACAATGGGGGTGTGTGTGTACCCACAAAGACACACACATACACACACACACACACTGCAAAGTTATGGATACATCGGCCCTGTTCCGCTGTGCCCTTCACCGAATTAGTCATAGGGGTGTGAGCAGCATTGGGTTTGAAATTAGACCCCCGTTGTGTTAGAAGCCACATGAATAATTGAGGAATTTTTAATCATTATATCCAAACACCCGGACTCAACCAGAGAGAGGTCACGCTAGCCTGTGGAATTTAAAAACCCCGGGCCCCTCGGGATTACCAAGGAAGGGGTGGGGGTTGTGGGGAGAAAGTTGTGAAGGGGATGGACATTCTCAGCCTCATCATCATCGTCTTCATGGTCTTCATCGTTATTTATCGTTCGCGTTCATTAAAGTCATGCTCTAATCCCGGTAATGGATTCCACTCTTCCACATCTGGGCGCCATGTGGGTCAGGAGGAAGAGCGGGTTGGCTGGAATACGGAAGGTTGTTAGTTCGATCCCCGGCTGCTCCTTGCTGAGTCGAGGTGTCCTTGAGCAAGACACCTCACCCTAAGTTCTGCCGACGAGCTGGCTGTCGCCTTGCGTGGTCGACTCAGGTCGGTTGTGAATGTGTGCATGAATGGGTTAATATCAGGCAATATTATAAAGCATTTTCAGTGGCCACTAGTTAGAAAAGTCCTCTATGAATTCAGTCCAATCATCATTACAGTTTATTAGGATATTCATTTACCATCTGGCTCTTTCATCGATGATTTCAGCCGACTGGTGTAGGAATCCTCCATTCGACGCTCATCGTCCCTCTGGTTGGATCAAAATGTGTGTCTTTCTGTTCTGCGTGGCAGTGCACAGCACTCACAGGTGCATGTTAGAGAGAATGTTGTCGCATTAGCGACGAGTGAAGCCAGGAGGCCATGGAGGTGTAGTGCCTGCTCAACAAATAAAATGAATTATTATTATTAATAAGACATCTCTTTGACCGACCACGTTCGACTCAAGGCTGTATGACGGCAAACACGTTTAAAAGCGAAACTACACTCCAAGATAAATTAGTTAGTGCGGGGGGGGCCTATTAAGCACGATTTGACTGAAATTCCACTGAGGGGCGAATTAACCAGCCGATTTGTCTGCTAGGTGACCACGCTCCATTGGCCCCTATGTGGCATGTCGTTCCCCAGTGTTGATCGCCCTTCCCCTGTGTAGACCCTCATTAGCCTTCCCGGTCCCATCGCTTTGCTCAATGTCACCTCCTGTGGTGGGACTCTGAACAGACACAGGCAAATTGAAATGAAGACGTCTTCCTCGGTCTTTCAATTCAAGTGCATGACAAAAGGGGGGTTCTTGGTGATGATGAAATATATGAGTTTTTCTTAACAGCCTTGTGCAGCCAACACACTGACTGGTGACGTGGAGGGTTGAAGGAGCTGTCTCAAGCCGCGTTTAGAGGGGACAGGCCGGGAGGGAGTTGTCTTGTGGTACAGAACTGATCGGCCTTGAGATACACGGACATGTGAGAGAGCTGTCCGTGGTTCTGAAATACGCGAATTTATAACAGAGCTCTCCATGGTGCTGAAAATATTACAGTTCTTCTCAGTCGCTTTGGTACATTTTTCAGATCAGAAATGAAATTCTCAAAACGACCTGTTCAATCTTCACATCATTGTGTCACTTGTGAACAACAAAAAAGCAGTTTCTCATTTCTTTGAACAAGTTGCAAATGCTTTGGTACATTAATGCAAATGATTATGTACAATTCTCTGCTCTTTCCTACATTATCAATTGCTTGTGTCATGTTGATCAAAATGTATTGCAATGGCTATCTATTGAATAGTCTCACCCCCACAACATTCAGGCATTAGTTCATTGAATAAGTCTTTACATGCAAAATGGTTGAACAAGTCGTCATAATATATCAGGCATATTTCTATATATTTCCCTTAGACATTTTTTCTAAATCTGTCCTGAATTGGTAAATTGTTACCAGGTGAATCTTGACTTTCTCTAATGAAGGGAAATTTGTGAAGTGTTAGATCAACCAACGATCAACCAGTTTACTGAAATAGCTCAAAGGTGCATCTCCTGAACCATGAACTGGCATGTATATATATAGCTGGAGCACAACACAATGTTACATTGTCTGACAATGGAATTTGTGGCCCAACAGACAGGAACGTCAGGAGGTGTAGGAAGACTGCACTGTAATTCATACAGCAACGCATGTACAGTTTAGCGAGGAGATTTTCCTACGTTCAAATTTCTAGCAATGACATGGTCTGTCAACAAATTACAGTACAAACAGTCAAAGCGTGAATGTGAATCTTGTCCAGTCTCTTGCAATCAATCTCCCACATACATTAAGGTGTAACAATTTACAGTAATTGTCTTCAAAACTTTAGCCATAGTTTACATCAGAACATCCCTCCAGAGTACACTGTTATATTGACAACCTGACTAAGCAATTTGACTGTCTTATCCGTACACAATGACACAAGGAATTGTCATTGTGATGCCACTGACGTATTCATTGACACAGATATTTACCTTTGAGAAACAAACTAAGGATTTTGAGCAAGAGTCTGGCTTTTGCATGAAATCCATGGTGTTTTGCTATTTGTACGAATTGTTT
>NC_079428.1:1742638-1747638 GCF_026213295.1 Gadus chalcogrammus | reverse complement strand
GGTAATGGTGATGAGATCCAGCCACACTGACAATCGCAAGAAAACATGCACACTTAACACTGAACGGTTTTCACTGCTGTCTCGACAACAAACTGTAGGTTATTCTTACGCTTGTCTGATGCGCTTTTCTGTTGAATAAGCATACAATCCAAAATTATCTGTACCATCAAATGGTATGTTGATTCAATTTACGTACAAGCATCAGGCTCATGGTCCATGATATGTAAATGTTCATCTTGTCAGTGTCATTACTATGTAAAGAAGTTATTCTTTACTAACTACTATACTAGTTATACTATACACAAGTATTAAAAGAAGGCTGTGTTCTAGGGTCAGCATTTACGGATATGGATGTGAACCTCTCCATATGTTTTTCTTACGTCATTCGCCGTCACAACATAGTTCACCTTTAATTGGATTGCGTAGTGAACTTCCGGAAAAGTGCTGGGATAAAAAAGGGAGAAGTCTATTTTAGCGACACAACTCTTGAGAGCTTAACGACAGCTTTCCTCAAGTTTAATATTTTATTCCGGTTGTGCCAGTCTTTCAAACTTTTTTTTTTTTTGTTGGAGCCGAGAAAAGCAATCTGTCACCGATCCCTCTCCCAAAATGAACTTCTCCTTTCGCTTCCTGTGAGATCTTCCCCTGTAGTCGCCCGCAGCCATAGAGGCACACATACACACACATAAAGATGTCGAGAGAGTGCGAGAGTGTGCTTCAACCCGCCACTGCACCCCTTGTCAAATCATGACCTCAAAGAGAGGATACAAAACATATAAACGCCCAATTACGTTGGCATCAAACGGAAGCGCATTGAAATATTAACAACAGCGCCGACGTTGACGTCATCCCCAGCGCCCCCTCCCTTACATAAGCGGCCCCAAAAAATGAATTAAAGAACGACGCGTCTCAACTGCGATATTCATGGTATCCTCACGACAACGCGCGCTCGCGAGAACGCGCGTGTCATGTCATCTGTTGTGTTCCTGCCTCCGCCCTTGTTTTGTTTTTTCCCGCTCCTTTCCCGCTTAGAGAGGGATGCCATAGGACGACAGGACGTCGTGGTTCGTCGACGGCAACAAACAGCCCCTTGAAGAGCCTCTTGCTGCACTGTTTTCATGGAGGAGCCGTTGTGTTGTCGACGCCTGGCTGCTCCCAGACGGGCGCCGGCTGCCTGGTTCCTGCCTGCGTGTATTCTGTGCTTCTTCAACTCAACATCAAGGCCCGCGATGCGCTCGCTGACGGATGGATGCCTGAGAAAGGAGCAGTCGACACACACACACAAACACAGATGCACGCGCCCACATACACATTCATGCGCACACATACACACACACATTCATGCTCACATACACACACAAACACACACACACATTTGTTATGCTCACACACAAACACACACACATTCATGCTCACATACACACACAAACACACACACACATTTGTTATGCCCACACACAAACACACATACACAAACATACATGCACATACACAAACAATCGCACAGACACAATCACACTTGCACATACATGCCAACATACACACACGCACACAAAGACACAAATACACACACACACACACACACACACACAGAAACAGACACACATACACACACATGTTGCCCACACACACACAATCGCACTTGTGGAAACATGGCCACGCACACACACATACGCAACGACACACATTTACACACACACACACACACACACACACACACACACACACACACACACACACACACACACACACACACACACACACACACACACACACTCACACACACACACACACACATTTACGTGTGTACACCCACACAGAAACATGCTTGAGCACAGGTACCTCGGAGCGGCGGTGTATAAATAGAGCGCTCTGGGTTGTGACACGCTGGCCGGGTCCCTGGCCCCGTGTCGGCTGCCATCACAGGTCCCAGCGCCGGCCTCCGCCCGGGGGGGCGGGTTCGTGTTCCGACGCAGGAAGACAGCTATACCATATGTGACATCACAACCCTCCAGGGGGTCCACCCCAACCCCGACCCCCTAGCGATCCCCTCATAGGTTTGATTCATGGAGAACACAATGTAGATAGTGTGCACTGCTTGAATGGTTCTCATAATGGATGCAACTCGCTTTATTTATATATTAGCTATGTAACAGCGTCTGACGTAGGCTGGTGGTGAGGTCACAACTCGCCCAACGCACCCGAACATGTGGTTGTCTCTTTCAGCAGAAAGTACATGGATCTCTCCAGCATACCTTGGGTTTTTTCCTCTTGTGTTTTAGCTAGGTATCGCTGCTCTTATTATAGCCAAACCTGTCTTCCTATTTATACTTTTTTCTTCTTTCCTTTTTGTGTGACCTATTCTGAATTCATCCCCAGATCATTCCCCAAGCAAAAGTTTGCACTATCCCAATTTAAACCATGTGCATGGCTGTGTGTGTGTGTGCGTGCTTGTGTGAGAGTGTGTTTGTGTGCGTGTATGCGCACGTGCGTGTGTGTGCGTGCGCCCGTGCGTGCGGAACATCTTTGAACCTGCATCTCTCTTTGTGCTTGAGTACGTGAGCGGTTTGCCTAAATCGCCGGCGCACCTTCTTCAATCATTTTGACACCGTTCTCCTTAATTCTCGCTGATGGCAGAATACTGAACCATAATTTATGAGCACCTTTTGTTTTGGCCAAAACCCTCAACGAGCGTTTAATCTCGCAGATCAACCAAAGCCGGGTCGGCCACGCGGGGAATACACAAAGCCTGTGAGAACTCGGTAGGACTGGTGTCAGCTCCAAAACCACCTGGGGGCGGTACTAAAGCTCCACTGGGGGCGGGACTAAAGCTCCGCTCAGAGCCAGACAGGTAGGAAACGGGTTTGATCCGGTTCAGGGAGGAGGAAATCTGACGGAAAGTGCATTTATTCTTTTCCGTTAGATTGCGGGAGGCAGAGATAGTTTGGTACTTTGACACACTCTGTGTAGTTTCTCCGTGGATTACTTGACCTTTATAAAACTTTGTAAAGACAACACGACCAACCGAGACTCATGTGACCTTCATCGTCGTTGGCCGCGACTCAAACAAATGGCGGTGTTTAGAAAGCGAGAACCGGAAAAGCGGATTGCCGGAATGATGGCAATCCGATGTATTGATGTAGTTAGCAGACCAATCATAGCCCTCGCTGCTGCGTCGCCTCGACGCAAGGTGACCATTTTTGGGAGCCGCACGTCTGGCCCTTGTGGAGGGTCCGCAAGGGCCAGACGTCCAACCATAACTTTAGCGTCGTACTGAATGAGTATGTCAAACAAGATGGCTGCTAGCAAAAACATCCCCCATATATCGACACAGAAAACTGTGAGAATCATGTTAGTATAAATAACAGATATTAAAGCAATCCATTGTATATTTATTTGTGTGGCCGTGCTGTGCCAGCGTAATTGGAATGCACACCATGCATGGAGAAACATGTCTCCTATGGTTCGCTGCATTCATCAGTCACCAGAACAGGGTGCATGTATGCAATTGTCCCTGCGTGTTCATGGTGATGGGCATGGTGTACCTCCGCTACGGGAATGCCTTTCATTCGTTCTGAAACTCAAAAGACGTCTAAAAAATCCTTGCTCAGTCCTCTGAAACATTCCGGGCCTCTCGTTCTCTCATTCTCCCGAGACCGCGTGAGACTCCCAATTATCAGGAAATACGTACCAGGCGGGAGCCCCCCCCCCCCTTTTTCCACCGGAGCACGACTCAGTCGGAATTTGTATTTCGTTGCGTTTCATCTTCGGGAGGAATTGGCAGCGTGGGTTCGGCTTCGCGTCCTGTGTGTGTGTGCGCCCTGAAACACATTCCAATTTTCTGTCTCAATAGGCGTTCAATTAAGCAGGAACATATTCGCCCCTGTATTCACTTCTACAAACGACGACGAGTGTCGATGACGCGGACTAATAGACTGTTAACAACTGAGTCACCACCTGAACGGCTCACAGTGCCAGCGATCCCCTCCCCCCCTCCCCAGATGGCGCAGGGGGGAGACAGACGGACAGGTCTTCTCTCTCTTCATAACGGGATGGTTACCATGGGGACTGTTCCGATATGGTGGTGGGGGGGAAGGGGGAGAGGCCCCTTGCGCCTTTCCTTTCTCAAGTTGACGTGAGATTCCACAATTACTGCGACGGTGGTTTGGTGGGGAACTCCAGATGAGATGGACGGCGCTCCGACGTAGAATCTGTTTATTTTTGGAGCATCTGCTCTAGAATGACGGCCCAGCCTCGCTGCTCTGTAGTCCAGGGTTACGGATATCAGGCTTGATTGATCTGTCATCAATGCAATCTCGCCGGGTCTGGCAATATTTTCCAGGGGAAGTTGTCCTTTATACTATCTATGCTATCAGGAGATCATCAATCTTGCATGTTTTCACAAGTGCGTTGCCAGCATCGGGGTTTTCCATCACGGCAAGATGCAGTGGCGCACTGACTCAAGTGTGACCCAATTCTGTTTATTTACCCCTACAGATATATAATGTCGGCTGCACACCAATCACAAACTTTTGTGAGCATACGGGAACGCAGCCAGAGAAAAAGAGAAAAGTCTTATTTATTTGTTATTGATACAGAAAAAGTCTGAGACCTTTGATTATAGTGAAAGAGACAGCATATGTATGTATTTGGTTTTCCACAGAAGCCTCAAAAAAACTGTGATAACAAAGGCAAATTGAGAGTCGGGAACTAATTTGAAATATATCTCCTTGTAAGTTTAGGAAGTACCTCGTGATAAAAAAGCACCCAGACGAAACAGCTTCAATTCTCCTCCCACTACCGTACCGAAATAAAACCAATGTCTGTGTGTTCAGCTTCAATACTTTGGAGACTGCCTTTATATACCCTACCGGAGGATAAATCCTCCATAGCCACATCATAGCAAAGAAAAGAAGAGTAAAAAGGGAATTTCCTCCGGGAGTTTTGACACACAGACTGTCTTGGCGAACACAAAGGATGGTATTTTGCAGCGGAGGAAA
>NC_079428.1:1687638-1735138 GCF_026213295.1 Gadus chalcogrammus | reverse complement strand
AAATCAATAGTACTATTCTGTTTACTTTAAAATGAAGGAGAGATGTTTAGGAATGTACAGAGCTGTTAGTCATTTATTTATTTATTGACAATACAAATCAAACAAATTAACGTGTTTAACCGTTTACAGTTGCATCCCGTTTTTTTTACTTTTTACGAAATAAAGCACCTTTTGTTATTTTCGAAAACATTAAAATCAGAGTTCATTACATCAAACCACTCCTGGCTGTTCTGTCTGCATTTAAAGAGGTTAAGTGGAACTACAAACACCTTCTCTGACCCAAGGACCCAACTGGGTCAGTATATTAGCTGTTGCAAATTGATTTCCGTGTTATCGTTACGAGGCAAACGCTTTAATATAGCATGTAATTGAATCCAAAACAGAAAAAATAGACAAAAAAGTTTACAAAGGGCCCATTATTGAGACACCATTAAGTTAGAGATACACATGACATTATCATCAATTACGTTTTTTTTTTATATTGATTTGATACTTCCTTACGCTTCATACGAAATGATGTGTTGAAGTGTTAAACTCGATTCTGTACCACACTAACTCGTTCTTTAGACGAATGGCATAATGGCTGACCTGACCGCATCACATTTCCGAGCCCCCTGGCACTGTGATGAGATGATCACGAGGGCCCCCGCACAATCCACCAAACCATGCGCTAATGCTCTACTTAAGCCCAACGCTCCTCTTCTGCTGCGCAATTGGGGCCCTCTGATTCTACGCACAACACGGAGGCTGAGCCAGTTGCCGGGGCGCTGTTCTGAAGGAAACAAGACCTTTAAGTCAGCATTTTCAAGATACCATTTTTATTTTTTGGAGGGAATATGTTGAAGTGCGGATCGTTGTTGTTGGTGCTCCTGGGGGTCGGGTGGGTCAGCGCCCAGTTCCCCCGGGAGTGCGTCACCCCCGACGGGCTGAGGAGCGCCGAGTGCTGCCCGTCGCCCCTGGGTCTCCCTAACGACCAGTGCGGCTCTAGCTCGGGACGCGGACAGTGCGTGGCGTTGACGGTGGACTCGCGCGCCCACGGGCCGCAGTACCCCCACGACGGCCGGGACGACCGGGAGCGGTGGCCGGTGCGCTTCTTCGCGCGCTCATGCCAGTGCAACGGGAACTTTAGCGGCTATAACTGCGGGCGGTGCCGGCACGGCCTGACAGGGGTGAACTGCGACCAGGCGGTGTCTGTGGGTGAGTGGATGGGTTTTTATTTACCGTATTGTACTGTAGGCTATTATATGACGGTATATAATCTTACGTTGATGGGTGGGAATTAAGGGATCGAATTTAGTAAATTCTCCCTTAGACATACATAGCAGAGCAATGAGTGGATAATTTAAATTGAAATAACTTGCAAAAGTTAGTTTTTTCAATGCTTAAAATGTTGAAAAACGCAAGAAAGAACTGAAGTAAGGAAGAAAGGAAGGAGAGGGCGAGAGAGTGAGAGAGTGCGAGAGGGAGAGGGGGAGAGAGAGAGAGAGAGAGAGAGAGAGAGAGAGAGAGAGAGAGAGAGAGAGAGAGAGAGAGAGAGAGAGAGAGAGAGAGAGAGAGAGAATATGAGAGAGAAAGGAAGAAAGGAAGAAAGAGAAAAAATCAAGTGATGGGATGGTCCTTTTTTCTGCCTCATTCACTCACTTCCTCACACACTGATCCACAACATCCCCCCCCCCCCACTCCCTCCCCCCTCGGGCTCCAGTGAGACGCAACGTGATGCTGCTCAGCGCGGCGGAGAAGAGCGCGTTCGTGAGCGCGCTGGACCAGGCCAAGCGCACCGTGCACCCCGACCTCGTGATCGCCACGCGCCGCTATGAGGAGATCTTCGGGCCCGACGAGAACACCGTGCAGTTCGAGAACGTGACCATCTACAACTTCTTCGTGTGGAGCCACTACTACTCCGTGAGCAAGACCTTCCTGGGCGCGGGCCAGGCCAGCTTCGGCGGGGTGGACTTCTCGCACGAGGGGCCCGGGTTCGTGACGTGGCACAGGTACCACCTGATCCAGCTCGAGAGAGACATGCAGGTGAGCTTATCAAATGCGAGCATCGAAATTTCATGATGTGTTTTATTGTGTTTATTTGACGTATTTGGGTGGAATTTAACGAGATGTTTGTGTCATTATCAGCAAAAACATATAAAAAATTATGTTTATTTTTATTTTTAATTTGTATATTTACTAATTAACAAATTTTAAGACATATTTATCTGTACAGTTTCCGGCCTCAAAAACCGGTGGCATTAAATGCAATTGCTTTTTATGAACCTGAATCTTGGGAAATTTGACTTCAAACCAATCATCAATCAATATATCATCAATCATCCATATCTGGGCCGAGAGCGACCCACCTTACTGTTTCATATCAATCCCCCCCCAGGACATGCTGCAGGACCCAAGCTTTGCGCTGCCCTACTGGAACTTCGCCATCGGGGGCAGCACCTGCGACATCTGCACCGACGACCTGATGGGCGCCCGCAACAGCTTCGACATCAACGCCCTGAGCTCCAACTCCATCTTCGCCCAGTGGAGGGTGATGTGTGAGAGTGTGGAGGACTACGACACCTTTGGCACCATCTGCAACAGTACGACACGCCCTACACTGACGTAACTGTTCCCCCCTTAACCCAGCCCGCCCCCACCCCTCTTACACACTTATTGTGTTGTGTGTTGTTCGTCCTGGCACTTAATGTACACACTTATTGTGTGTTTGTAGGTCCTGGCACTTCATGTACGCACTTATTGTATGTTGTACGTACTGGCACCTAAAAAAAGAACTTAGCATTGTGTGGCATCTTATCCTAGCTTTCTTTGTTGCACACGGGGAATGCGTTAACCTAGCAGTTTCAATGGTTCTTTGCACATCCCTACTGTACCGACAGCGATATATTGTTTCCCCTTCTTCTAACATATATACTTATTGTAAGCCGCTTTGGATAAAAGCGTGAATGTTACGATTATTTCCGCTGTGAGTCCCCGGGGGTTATAAGTAATGAGGTGGCGGAATAACTGGCTTTTTATTCCAAGAGTACCCTGACAAAACCCCTCAGTCCAACGCCTTGGCCAACGTTGATTAAGACCATAGGAACTCCACACAGAACGCAGTGCAACCAGGAGAGTTTTAGTACTTCTAATGCTACAAGCCTCCAGGATTACTTTAATAATCGGCCTGCTGCATACCACGGCAGGACTCGTGTCGACATGTGACCGCAGCCGCTTGGGCGATTACGTTCAGGAAGTATTACTGGCGGTGGTGGGGCAGTCTCACACTGTTCTCTTTGAACCTGCCAAATCTCAGAGAATCGAACCACCCTGTAACGCAGTACGGATCACAGCATCACAAAGCCGCCAGTGTGTTGAGTAAGACCTGTAGGTTTTTATGTGTGTGTGTGTGTGTGTGTTTGTCTGTGTGTGTTTGTGTGTGTGTGTGTGTGTGTTTGTGAGTGTGTGTTTGTGTGTGTGTGTGTGTGTGGATGTGTGTGTGTGTGCCCCATGCGTAAGACCCGTAGGTTTTTATATCTGAGTGTGTGTGTGTGCGCGTGTTTGTGTGTATGTGTGTGTGTTTGTGAGTGTGTGTTCGTGTGTGTGTGTATGTGTGTGGATGTGTGTGTGTATGTGTGTGGATGTGTGTGTGTGTGTGCCCCATGCGTAAGACCCGTAGGTTTTTATATTTGAGTGTGTCTGTGTGTCTGTCCGCGTGTGTGTATGCGTGTGTGTTTGTGCGTGTGTGTTTGTGTGTGTGTGTGTGTGTTTGTATTTGTGTGTGTGTGTGTGTGTGTGTGTGTGTGTGTGTGTGAGGGAATTTGTGCATATGTGTGTGTGTGTGTGCGTGCGTGCGTGCCTGTGTGTGTGCGCGCCCCGCGGTCACCCCCCCCCCCCACTGGCCTCACCCTCCCCTCCCCCCTCCTTGCCCCTCCAGGCTCAGAGACCTCGCCCATCCAGAGGAACCCGGCAGGGAACGTGAACCGGCCCATGGTGCAGCGACTCCCCGAGCCCCAGGACGTGGCCGACTGCCTGCAGGTCAACGCCTTCGACACACCCCCCTACTACTCCACCTCCTCCGAGAGCTTCCGCAACACCATCGAAGGTGAGCTGTCGAACGCAGCCGGCTGGGGGGTGAGAGATGGTTGAGGGGCGAGGGGTACCTTCAGGTACTGGGGGGTACGATCCCCGAACGGTACGCAGACCTGTTGACCTAGAACAGGAGGACTGCTGACTTCTCCCTGCTCGGCTAAGACACACACACACACACACACAAACCTATTACCACGTCTCAATTCACACCGAGTTGTCGTGGATGGAAGCGTCTGCAGGATGACATTGTTTACAATTTAAATTACAAAATGGCCACGTCCATAGGCACCCAAACATGATTTGCACTCAAATCAAAATCCCCAAATAGTGTTGTACACAAACATGCATACTGACACACACACACACGCACACACAAACACGCACACACACACACGCCTACACACACACGCCCACACACAACAACCTCCAGCTCTGACTCAATGCACCGTGTCCGACCTTGTCCGTTCCCTGCTCCGTCCGCAGGCTACAGCGCCCCCCAGGGGAACTACGACCCCGCCGTCCGCAGCCTGCACAACCTGGCCCATCTGTTCCTGAACGGCACCGGCGGCCAGACCCACCTCTCCCCCAACGACCCCATCTTCGTCCTGCTCCACACCTACACCGACGCCATCTTCGACGAGTGGCTGAGGAGACACGGCCCCGGTTGGTCTATCTGTCTGTCTGTCTGTCTGTCTGTCTGTCTGTCTATCTTTCTCTCTTTTCTATATCTCTATCTCTCTTTCTATCCATTCATATATCCATACCTCAACGCTTTGTAAACAAATAATAAGGTAACGTCAAACAGCTGACAGCTGACAGCTAACAGCTAGCCGCTAACAGCTAGCCGCTAACAGCTAGCCGCTAACAGCTCCATCTCCGTCTCAACCCTCCAACAGAACAGGCCATCTATCCGGACGAGAACGCCCCCATCGGCCACAACAAGGGCTACAACATGGTTCCCTTCTGGCCCCCGGTCACCAACAATGAGATGTTCCTCACCGCACCGGAGAACCTCGGCTACTCCTACGACGCCGTGTGGCCAGGTACAGGACACCAGGCCCAGACATGAGCCACTACCGGGCCGGTTGACGGACTCACTCAGGCGTTAGGGACTCTCTTCAGGCTCCAGTGATTTCACCGCATTTCAAACACAATCTCAAACCCCAAAAACGCACGAAAAATGTAGCTGTGTTCGAAATCTTTCCCTGTTCACTCACTCACTATTCCCTCTATAGTGTTTATGATATATATAGGGAACGGACAAACAAGAATTCGGACACTACGCTGAACATTTCTACTCGACCGCATTGCATTGTGGTATACGGGAGTGACATATAGGGAACATCGTATGTTCGCTCAAATTGTGGGTATTTTATGTCCACTATATTGTGAATGAAATGAAAACCACTGAAAATTCCAACAGCACTACAAAATGGCGAGCACCCTATATAGTGCACTATATCCCTGATAGGGAACGATTTCAGACACAGCTTTAGATTCACCCAAATTTGGTTCAACTTCAGACAACTGAAGACTAAATATACTTTTAAATAAGAAAACTATAAACATTTGCAAAATGCATTCATTTACCCTATTTTGTTATTTGATCTCCTCATTCAATCGTGAGTTGCTGAGGGTCAATTATGACAACCAGAGGGATTTGAAGCCGATCATGTTTGACGCCATATTAACGACCATGGCCGTCTTCCTCCATGCGCTCCGCAGCCGCGCCCTTCACCATGACGGAGATCATCATCATCGTCATCGTGGCCTCCCTCCTCCTCGTCGCTATCGTCTTCGCCGCCGCCACCTGCGCCCTCCGCAGCAAGTCCAGCGGGATGGACGGCCGCCAGCCCCTGCTCGGAGAGCAGTACCAGCGCTACGACGACGAGAAGAGCCAGTCCGTGGTCTAGGTCCCGCCCCCATGGTCCTTCTAGACCAATCGGTGGGCTAGTAGAGCGCCTGAGTGGTCTCTGTAGACCTAGCGCTGGTCTGGAACACGGCGGGTTTTCTTTAAAGGACATGCAGCTATAAACGTGTGTGTCATTTGTTCAGGTGTCTACGAACACACACATTGTGCGAGCAAGGGTATGGAATAATGACGCGTCATTTGAAACAGTGGGATGCGTGTAACTTATCAAAATGACACACTTAAATACAATATGCAGGGTAGTAGAAACCTTTGTTGAAGAAGAAGGAATATAGAGGTGAAAGACGTCCGCAGAATTGTTAACTGATCCAATAGGCCGGTTGGTAGCTTAGTGGTAAACTGAGCAATACATATGTTTATTTATTTAAGTAAAAGTAATTTGATTTTGAAAATAAAGTAAGGACAGGACACCTATATGATTGTGATTCATCAAATGCAAGGCTTCAACAATCAGATAATGGTTCTGATATTTTATAAAGTAAATGAACATGAATCGAATGAATGAATATCAAAAAAAGTGTGCTTTTCACGTTATAGGAGTTTTGAATACAAATGAATAGACAACCGCTCAAATGTAATTCCCACAGTGATCAGTGTTGCTGTATTGTTGCCATTTTTGTGTAAAGTTGTTTATGTTTTTGTATGTCTCTAAATAAATAACGGTGGTGAGGTCAATACAATCTGTTACACTTTACTGTAACCCTAAACCTAAGAAAAACTTGAAATAGAATGAGGTAATACATAGGTCAACATATCGTACCATCTCAAAGCAAACATTACATCGTGAAATAGCATTATGTAAGGCTCTGTTAGACACCATCTTGCTGGAGGTTTTGTTGTCCACATGGGGGTGCCATTGTGCAACCTCAGAAACAGAAAGGCATCGATTGAGAGGCGTCACAGGTGAAATAAAGAAATACAGACATTTGCTATCGTGTTTTATTAAACCAACACTTGCTTTTGTATTTTTTTTTTAATTTGCCTGCAGGCCTAAAAGGCAATGTGTGATTTAAAAAAAGGTGAAGTCTAAAATTATATTAGGCATTATTATTATTTACTCATCAAGTGGGAAATAGAGGACATCCCCTAATTCAAGTCATGATTGAAACACAACCGGACAAAATGTAAGACTATAATCTCCTCGTACCAGGCATATAGAAAGAGGCCTGCATCTACATGGGTCCCTTCCCACCTGTCGGGGGGTCGGGTTTCAGGCCGTCTGGGTGTGTCCACGCCCAACAGCACGTTATACTAATCACACCGTCCCGCCTTGCGACGTACGCCGCACACACACTGTTCCCTGCTCGGACGTCCTGAACGCTACCAGCGCCGGCCGCTCCCCTCCACCGAGGTTGTATATATATCTATATCTGCGAGCCTGCGCTGTTTTCTGCTGTATCCTCCGTTTGCATTGGTTAACAAAGTACTTGGCAACAAGTGTGGTTTGTTGGGGCCAAACGACCTCCTCTTAAGAGTGGAGAGAGGGGACTTGCTCGTTGTGGACAGTTTGCTGCCCGGTTCCTCCACCACCACCTCCCAGCCTCCGACCTATTCTCTGCTTATGAAGTCATTGGGAGTAGTTCTGAGGTCGGAACCCCATAATCTGCTGCGCTGACGGCTCGGAGCTATTGGCAGTGATTGTACCGCGCCGAGACAGCCTTGCAAAAGGACACTTTTTGTTGTTGTATACGTTCGGATTTGAGCATGGACGAGGACAGCGTCATGCCGGATTTTAAGGATCTGGAGGCTAAACTGGGTCGCAAAGTCCCCGAGAGTCTGGTTCGGTCTCTGGTGGAAGGGAAGGTGGACAAGAAGCAGGAGAAGTCCAGTGGGAGCACAGCGGTAAAGTGCCGGGCCAACTCTGCAGACCTGAAGCGACTGCAGAGCAAGATGCTGTTTCTGAAGCAGGAAATGGTGAGTGATCCCCACTTGATTGCATGGATTGATGCAATCTGTCCGCTGAGTAGTTCGAACGCAACAGGACTCTGATCTGTTTGAATGTGATTGCAGTCCCCCATGGCAGGACACCCAAGGTGTAAACCGATACCTTTTTGATTTATATCTATATCTTGTCAAGTAGATCTACCGACTTGTGTCCCAAGACCAATGTGAGGGTAATTGCTTTAGGATGATTCAGTTGCCATCTATAAAATACATTCGATTATTAATATAGGGCAATTGTCCCTGATTGGACAGATTAGATGCATTTCATCTGCAACCTGACCATGCATACAGGTGGTTTATATGGGCCTTGGAAACATTATTGAAAACATATGATCAGTGATGATTGACAGCCTTTCAACATGTGTCATGATGATTCTAACCAATCAGCGCAGTGACAAAAAAGTGTCACCTTTTTACCGTCCTTCCTCAAATATCTTCCGATATTTTAATGAAATGATGCCTAAGCCATTCCGTTTTTCCAACATCAACCACTTTGTTGAGTTTTTGTATTCAAGGTCCTTGCAGCAGCTTAACTTAAGTCGATACGAGTGTCAAGTCGTCTCAGTTGACCCTCAATCAGGGAAAATCCCCTTCGGATCGCCAGGGTCATTCGTGCCCTGAGTTAGGCCTGGGCAGATGGTCAAGTTGACCGCGTTTCCCCAGCTGTAGTCGAGCCCTGTCATTATACTGAGTCAGCTCAGCAGCGAACAAAACAAACGAAAACATTTCAACTCGACCTGGAAGTACTGAATAATTCATGAGATGACCTCACTTAGAGTGAGCTGAGATTTGAGATGTTATCAGTGCATATTCAACTAGTCTCCAGGGGGAAGGGAACAGCCGCACAAAGGGACTGTTTAAATCCATTATGAGACTACTTAGTCTGCGCTGTCTTCCTGGTCCCTTTTGTGCTGCAGTGAACCCAGACTGTGTTTACATCTTAATCCCTAATCCAGTCGAGCCAACGTCTCTTCCTCCTCTTTGACGTTCAGACGTTCATGTCGTACGGCAGACATAATGCATGGGACCACTGGAACATGTCGCGTGCAGCCATGCGTGGATTGGCTTTCGGTCTTTGAGAGGATAAACATGGTATCCAAAATCCTGACCCTTAGGTCCTAAATTAACTTTAGTGTGTGCGTGCGCGTGCCTTTGTGTGATATACATTTGCTCGAATATGATATGGACACAAACAAGTCATCAATCATAATCAAGTTAACATGCAAGAATAAAATGGCAGTGAGGGCAAACCCTTCCCATGCCTATATAGCAACCCTTCATGCAGACATCCTTGCGTTACACCTCTGCAGATCCAAGCAGGAGCCACTAACCCAGCTCCCTTTGCATGAGGAGATAAGCCCCTCACGCAGTGCCTCAGTGGTTATCAACAGTGGCCAGGTTTATTGTTGTTCAACAAGCAGCCACACACATACAGCTCTTGTTTTATCAAGGCCGTTCACAGCGGTGGGGAAACAGTCTTTTCAGCGCCTGCAGGGATCAGTGTGTGTTTGGGTACTGGGGGGGGGGGAGGGTCTGGCTCAGAGACTCACACCCAGAGACCAGAGAGTGCATCTGACCGGCGGAGCTAATCAAAGGCACGGTTGTGTCCGTGGCAGGAAGTTAAGACGAGCCGCTGTCTCTGTCTGGTTCACTGTGACCCTCTTAAGTCGAGGACTGAGTTCACTGACTGGTGCCAATACAGGGAGAACAACAGATCCATATCAACACAGTGGACACCTTTTTTGTTTATGTATTGTTATGTCTGCCACCACGAGAATTACAGCACAGGATGTTCTGTCCAGTGAGCGCGGAATGAAAACATGACAGTTTGTTTTCAACAGGTGGAATGAACTGCCCGCTCGCCCTTATACGGCTGACAGTGTTTTTATTTTCTTCTGCTCGACTATCTTGTTTATACTTGGCTTCTAGCAACTATTGGATGTGATTAAGGTGACACACCGAAGAGGACTCAAGGACGTGTGTGTGTGTGTGTGTGTGTGTGTGTGTGTGTGTGTGTGTGTGTGTGTGTGTGTGTGTGTGTGTGTGTGTGTGTGTGTGTGTGTGTGTGTGTGTGTGTGTGTGTGTGTGTGTGTGTGTGGCAATCTCGATCGATCTGTGGGCCTCCATCAACCTCCAACGCCCTTCTGTGAGGTTTATCACCCCGCCCTTCCTATATGTCCACCTGATACGCGAATACGCTCCCACAAAACAGTAGATTGATGCTCAAGGTACAACTGTGTGTGTGTGTGTACCTATGTGTATGCTTGTTCTAATGTGCTCTGTGTCCCCTTCAATCGTAGGCCCACTTGCGAGCCATTGACGGGCAGCTGATGCAGCAGCTCATGTCCATCAACGAGGGCATCGAGTCCATCCGCTGGGTGATGGACGACAAGGGGGGCGTGGCCAGCCAGGAGGGCAGCCTGATGGGCAGCCTGTACAGCCTATCGGACAGCCAGGACGGGTCTTCGCTGCGCGGGAGCTTCAACAGCCTGAACGACGGCAACAGCGACGGGCTGGACGGGCTGTCGGTCGGAAGCTACCTGGACACCTTAGGGGAGGACCTCCCGGACCAGCCCTCGCCCACGGATCTCGAGACATTTGAGGAGAAAAGCGTCATTAACGGCGAGACGGCGTTCGGCAAATCGCCGCTTAAACTCAGGGTTGAATCCGATGAGTACTACTGCTTCGGGTAGAGAGGAGAAGTGCACAGTCGTGGTGCTTCATCCGGATTGTTTTAATGTGTTTTTTATTTTTAAAGGAAGGATGTGCAGAAATGACGGCCGATAATCTGTTTTGGAAAAGACGTTGGGATTGACTCTCGTAGCAACAAGTGGGCGCCAGGTTGTTGTGAATAAATTATCTTGACGATACCGCGAATCCTAATTCTTAATTTATGTGTATGGGGTAAACGCTAAGGTCACACATTGCCACTTGCCAGTCAATATAGAGGCTCCAGAAGAATAATTTGCCGGTTCATTTCTGTGTTTTGTTTTTTCATGCTTTGTTTATTCATATGCTTCAGCATCACAGGCTATTTTATCACCCCATGTGCTATCCCCTTTGAATAATAAGCTTGACAGCGGAGCAGTGCCTCGTAAAGTGGATTTAAGTGCAGCCCTGACATCTGGAACTCCCACATCTGGAACTCCCACCGCCACACTGCATTCTGGGAGAAATTGTCTCTTTAAATGCGTCGCTAAACGTGTTCACACGGTAGCTGTTGCGTCAGTCAGTTGATCTGGCGTCTCGGAAATAATAATAAAAGGTTTAATGACTGTTGTAACTTTTATTCAAGGTTGCTGTTAATGGAGGTGCAAACGGCGTCAAGTGCAATTATCTCGGTAAATGTTGTGCAATTTTCTTTTCCGATCCAAAGTTCTTTTTTTTTTTTTTTTTTTTTTGATTTTTTTTCTAATTTGGGCTTTTCTACGATTGCTATTGTCTGTACGTTACTGTAAAGCCTTTCACACCGGTTTTAGAAAGTACTCTCGTTGTTCAAGGGTGATTCCAAAACAGTTGCTTGGATGTTTGTCCGCCCAAAGCTATACTATTGTGGCCTTTTTGAAGGTGCTTTAAGCATTTAAGCATTTAAGCTTGCATACCTGTTTGTGGTGTGGCACGGTCGGTCGGGTGATAAGACAAACACATGTGAAACGTGTGTGTGTGTGTGTGTGTGTGTGTGTGTGTGTGTGTGTGTGTGTGTGTGTGTGTGTGTGTGTGTGTGTGTGTGTGTGTGTGTCTGTGTCTGTCTAGTGGGCTACTTTCAAAATAAGCTCTGTTTTTATCTAAAACAAAACGAAATTGCCAAGAAAAAAGATTCTGGTCTTGCTTGATCAGTTGTCTTCGTTTTTGGTACCGATGTACTGAACTGCGTGTTCGGTGTTTCCTTCATATTGTTGTTTTGCAACGTTTATTTTTAAGTCAAGTCAAAATGATAATATATTGTGATCTTTCTAACCCCTGTGTGCAATAGTTTGTATTGCCTTATAGAGAAATTGAACTGCATGCTTGTTCAACGAGGGCGAGAAGGAGAGTCTAAAAGGAAGAGGAAGAGAGTATGAGACAGAATAAAACATGTCTGTTACACATCCTGCCCTCTTCTGCCAAGAATGAGTTCCAATGATCCTACATTTTGAATGTGTAACGTGGCAAAGACTAAGGCCTGTATTAAATCAGGTCAACCCTCCTTAAACTCAATTTGACTCATTCATTTATTTCGTAAATGACTGTTCTTTTTGTGCCAGAAATAATTTTTAGGCTTTTTGCAGAGGAAGGGAATTCTGTGTAGTGCTGGGCTGATATGGTGGTGGAAGGGGATGGGAGACAAAGCATCTTGTTTCAGCCTTGAAATCGCCTGGTAATCCCTGTTATCCCAGTACGTTGCTTGCACCCGGTTAATTCCAACTAGCCCCGGTCAGAAACCAGACAGAGTTAGTAGCCATGCGATTTTTCACCATTGTTTTGTTTCGGCGCTCTCATTTACGATGGATGTGAGTTACACACACACACACCCACACACACACTGAGAGAGACACACACACACACACACACACATACATACACCGAGGGAGACATACACACACACACACGTACCTCGAGAGACGCATACCCCCCCCCCCCACACACACACACACACACGCACACACGCACACACAGTCTCATTGATGTTCCCGGGATAATCAGAGCTCCAGACAGAATGCCCACTGGGAAAGTCATCACTCGGGAAGCTGAGAACACTTGGTCTCCGTGGCCAGGGAATAAATGAGTGACCATGATGGGGCGAAACTTTCCAGCGCTAAAGTTACACTCTCTTTATGCGCCGTGACACTGGACCCTCGGTTGGGCCAGCCATGGCGCTGTTTGATCAGCCACAGCTTATTCTATTCTTAATGAGCCCTCCGGGGGCTGGGGGTTGGGTAAATGCCGGGGTTTCGGATTTCAGACTCATCCAATGGTTTCTTTTTGACGAGGAGGCCAGAGTGTAAAGAACCTGAACCCTTTGCTCATTGTATGTGCAGCGTTTTGAATTGGCTGCATGGGTGGTGAGGAAAACACGATAGCACAGATGTTGAACAGCATCAGCTCAGTTTCAGCTCAACCCGCATTCAATGATTCACCCTAGCCACACAGATTGAGCTGTCCCACCTGCAGTGCCAGCTTGTCCCCATTTGGTTTTATGTTACTGGTCTTATCACTTCTACATGGAGCGTTTGACATGCTTAAAATGTCCTTCAAGCTAAACTGCAATGCAACATCCCAGAGAATTATGAACGGCAAAACACGATCTCTCTTTGAATCGATTATAAATATTATAGGGACCTATTTTACACCTGCTAACAATAGGGGCCCTTAAGTATTTAGCATTTTTGATTAGCCTTCCAAAAGGTGTGAAGCTGCTGCATTAGGCCCCTAATTCACCACCAGAGTGAGATTAGCCATCACAAGCCATTTCAAAATCTGCCCTCTGGTGACATGAGTTGGCGTGCCCACCCAGACGATTGATGAATTGACAAGCAGTTGGTACAGTCGACTGGCTAGACTGGCAGACTGATCTTTCAATCATAGCCAGAGGGCAGGTTTTGAAATGGCCAATCACACTCACGCCTGGTGGTAAAATCGAGAATTACTCGATATCCCAATCACTTTCCAACACTAGTTGGTAAATTGAGGGCCCAGTGCATCAGTGCGTTAACAATGGCCTGCTGACGTAACCGGGTCATTCAATGGGAGTCTGGTCAGTTGTCACTTGACAGGCGCTCTGAATTCCACCATTGGACGAGACGGATTAGATCAAGGTTTATCAACAGTTTCTGGCTTTGTGGTGTGTTGATGCATAACACCAAAGATACTCGTGACATATCAACCCGGACACATGCACAGCTCGTTCACATTACTGATTTGTATATAATTATATAGTTATGCATTATATATTTATATTTTTTTGTGTATCGACATGTTTAGATATATATTTTTTGTACATGTATATTTTTATATCTCTCAGTGCAAAATAACAGAGGTCTTGTTCCGAATTCAGATTTTATACTCATAATTATGTCTTTAAACTCATAACTGAGTTAATTCTCATAAAACTCAAAATGTATTATTGTTATTAATAATAATTCCCACGTGGCCCTGATACTCGTGTGTTTCCGTGCAGGGAACGCGCGTCCCATCTCGTTTACGTATTCCTGTGTATTTTCGGGAGAACGTGACGTAACAGCGGACCGACTGCGGCTCATCGTCTGTTAACTTTATGGACGAAAAAATAAATAAATCATAATCGAAAGTCATCCTTGAGTTATTGATCACCGCGGTTTGGTTGCTAGATTAAAGAACGTCTGTAAGGACCCTGGTTTCTACCGCGCGGTCGACGGAGGTGAGTATAAAGTGGGAGGTGAGTAGGCCTATCATTTATTGTTCATTCCAGGGTTATCCTTATCAACGCAGCTTGAATTGAAGCTCCAATTCAAATTCTATCCAAAATGCCTGCCCAAAAAAGTATAGCAAAGGTATTTCCTATACTTTGTGGACCCTATAAAAAGCTCAAATGTGTAGGTACTTGTTTTGGACAATGACGGGCTGCGTTCCAAATCGCACAACTTTTTTTACCTGCAGTAGGCCTACGTAGGCCTACTGCAGCTACCCTTACCCTTGTTGGAACTCAGGGATGGATAGAAGCAATTGTGAGGACGAAGGGAGTGTATTCTTGACATTCACAAGTTGTTAGAGCATGAATCGGAGCACTTCTAAATTGTTTTGGGCAACGATGGGCTGCATTCCAAATCGCATAACTTTTCTTTTTACGCGTACTACGTACTGTAGCTACCCTTCCCTTTATTGGAACGCAGGGATGGATAGAAGTTATTGATGATGAAGGAAATGTATTCATGAACTTCACAAGTGGATGGTGGAGCTCCCATGATGCACTCTGTTGTACAAGCCCCCAATTTGGTGGGCCTGCAACATGCAGCTGACAATTAGGCCTGTTGTGAAGAATAAAGGAGCTTTTGCTTCAGCTCAAAACAATGATGGAGGTAATTTGTGTTGATAAGGTCCTCAATTACTTTTTCAACAAAACGAATGATACCTGAAAGAGATGGAGCTTCAATGAGCGATCCGCTGACAAACGACTTAGCAACCGTTGGAGCTAGTGCCACAATGAGAATGGGGGGAAGCAGTGCATTCTGGTATCTGGGAGACATGTCACTATGCTACGGGGTGAACCCACTGGAACGTACCCATTACTGTCTGGGGAAACATGGAGAGGGCTGTATTTACTGGGCCACACGCACCCCTTAAGATGGAAAAACAGTGCTGCAAACAAGTCTGCGCTGACCTCAAGTTCACATTTGATTTCTCGTTTCACATTTTCCAACCTCCCCGATGTAGTTTATCTGAATCTCAGCAAATTGAGGGCATCTTAATTCAATCCAATGTTCTGTCTAGCAGACTTCACACCCACAGACACATTAATTCAAAAGATGTCGTCTCAGCATCAGGAGTGATTGCCCGTGGACTGGTATGATGGTTCAGCAGTGATGGCTTGGACGAAGTCTGCGCTGTGAAGGAGATGCAGCATATTAGATTCACTGGGTCAGCCCTATTAAATTGCCAGACTTGAGCGCACTCTGTTAAAAGATTTATGAAACCATTGGAAAACTTAACAAGGCCTGCCCTCTATAAATATCCTCTTTCCTCACGGAAAATGACTTGATGTATTTTAGGCCTAGCCATGCTGCTAATGTGGCGTTTCTTTTCAGCTGTTCTCTCTGCGGCACGCACTCTCTGCGTGTCCTGCGTGAGCACCTCATTCCTAGAATATTATTACATCACTGCGTTTACCTCAAGACTGACATCCCACTTTGGCAGTTAATTGAGCTCTCTCTCTCTCTCTCTCTCTCTCTGTCTCTGTCTCTGTCTCTCTCTCTCTCTCTACCAGCCTCTGTCTCTCTCCGAGCCTCGCTCTCTCCCAGCCTCTCTCTCTCCCAGCCCCTCTCTCTCTGTCTCTCTACCAGCCTCTCTCTCTCCCAGCCTCTCTCTCTCTCTCTTGGCCCCTCGCCACAGAGTAGAGGACACATCATTGCTGACCGCCACACATGGGCCTCATGAAATCACGTTGGTCTTGGGGACCCGCCTAACCAAATATGGTAGAAGTACACTCTGGAAAGGTTTTCTTCCATGCAGGTTTGCCAGTTGGGATCCCTCTGCTATTTGCACTTCAGCGATCCGCAGTGCCTAAGCTCCCGGCTCCCGGCAAATTGTTCACCCGCCACCGTTGCACCCAGGCAGGATCCTTTTAAGAGCTCTGCAAATACCACCCAGCAAATATACACAAGCGTGCACACCAAACGCTAAACTAAACAAATTAAGGTTGACATGAGAACTCCTGAGGCTTTCCCGCGTGACCTTGAGTCCGCACACGCTGTTTTCTTTTTAAGGGAAAGGTATTTCGAATCCCACTTGGACGCTTAATAAGGTATGATTTCAGCTGGAATCATTTCAGTCTTGACAACTAATTACAAATTCCTCATCGGTTTCATGCTGTTGTGGTGTGTCTCTGTACAGCAGTGCCAGAGCTGTTCTACAGTCAGTTCTACAGTCATTTTAGGCACACTGGGACACTGCCCTTTATATTTCTATGGGCATGCAGTGCCTCAGTGCGATAGGGTGATACAGAGGTCAGATGCGTCATAAAATAGATACATCCGTTGGCACACTTAAAATTTGAATCTTTTCTCACCGACTCACTCCCTGCATGCACAGTTACATTTCCTCAGTCAATGTTTGGTCAGTGACTCACCACACAAACCTCATCAAGTCATCGTTGTGTTAAAGGCATGTGTTAACATCGATCACTCTACAGTCGAGACAATATTAACTCTTTGCATGACTCTGCTGTGTGTCTGCGTCTTTTGTGTACCTCTCTTAGTTTGTTTTTTGTTTAGTTTTTGTTTTTTATACTTTAGTCAGTGGTGCCCCCAGAAAAGATGCAAGACTATGAACCAGCAAACAAACTTTGACATGTCGCCTCATTCAATTCTTCCTCCATCCTCCCACAAGTGCTGACATGAAGACAAAAGATAGACATTGCATCCCTGTTTTGTCCCTGTCTCTAAACGCAACCATCAGGACAAAAAGCTGGTTTAATGAAGTCGCCCCACCACAGTCTACCTCTCAGACCGGTGAGACTGGTATCTGCGTGTCACGATCCTAACGACAACATTTTCAACATTCTCCACGTTCTCACGTTGTCGTCGTGTTTCCGCGGAAACCTTGAGTCTTTAAGCATGAGGAACTAAGAATTTCCTGATTGGTCGTTAGTTGCACTCTGCTGCACGTGGGCGAGCACAGCACACACAATGGCAAGGCAGGCATTCACACACGCTCACTAAAGATTAGCTTATTATCCCTCGGTTCGGAATGCACACTTGTGAAATATGTAATGTCCCTGATCGGGGAGGGAGTGGCCAATTGCTTTTGCCTTTACTCCGTGACGGAGCGCTAATTCTCTGTGTGCTTCAGTAGAGGAAGGACATGACGTTCCCCAAGAGATGTCGCCTGAAGGACGAGACGGTGCACTGTTGAACTGATCCTATATAATCCACCTGCAGGCGGGCGTGCCTGTCTGAGTGTGTGTGTGTGTGTGTGTGTGTGTGTGTGTGTCTGTTGATGCATTGTCATACAATCACGACTAGCTTCTCTCATTTTATCACTACCTGTATGCAGCAGTCCCCATTCTCCTGCCGTCGGACCTGTAGTTGCTCCTCCTGTCAATCCCTTGGAGTCCACAACATCAAGGCTTTGTCCTGTGACATTCAGGATGCTTTGATTGGCCTCTCTCTTTCTCTCTCGTTCTCTACCTTTAACTCTACCTCTCTCTCTCAATGCCCCATATCCCACAGGAAATGCAGTGCAGTCGCTAAGACAGGACCCTATCAGCTGTCAAAGGATAGAGAAGAAATCAAAATTCTCTCCAGCTTGATCTCTCTGTTCTTCAGAGAGAGAGAGAGAGAGAGAGAGAGAGAGAGAGAGAGAGAGAGAGAGAGAGAGAGAGAGAGAGAGAGAGAGAGAGAGAGAGAGAGAGAATTCCTAAAAAGGAGTCAGAATTCTGACTCCCAGCATTGTCCGCCATTTGGTATTCAATTTGGACACCAACTTGGCGATTCAGGAGTCAGATTGGACATGGACTTCCTGAAATGTCATTTGTTTGAAGCCTGCCAAATGCGGTCTGCAGAAATATAGTGTGTAGATAAATTGCATCTGATTTGAGTGACACGGAAAGAGAACAGGCCATGGATAGGCCTGGATAAATCGGGTATCTGTGTGTATTAGGCCTTAATGAATTTCTGAGGTATTCACTAACAAGGGTCTTCTCTGAACTCATGTGCAGGTAAGTTAGTGTGGCCTTAGTCCCATTCCCTGGTTCTCAACCCTTCATCATCCTCATCATCACACTTGATTTATCCAGGGTACAAAGTGACAGTCTCATTTAGTGAGCCCGGATCATCATGCCCATTTTAAATGCATAACAGACATCAGTTAAAAGCCGGTAACTTTCCGCCTGTCTTCATCACATAGTTAATTGTACAAGTCACGTAGACATTTCCCCCTCACTGAGGACTGAAATCGCTCTCAGCAGCAGCCTTGTCTCTGATCACTCATAAACCGACATCCTCTGCTGGTGACGTTCCAGAACGCTCCGTGAGAGATGGGATCCTCAGGGGGAAATACAGCAAGTTTTGTCTGGCTCCCAGAACCGTCTCTCACTCTTTGCGTTTGTTTCAGAGGGACACTGTTTGAGTCGTATTTCGCTTTCTTATCGCTCGCAGCGCATGAAAATAATGTATCATCTATGTCTCAGTTGATGTTTCGGAACCTTTTTTTTTTTTTTTTGCCTGTGTTGATTTATTCAGATATTCTCTTTCGGGCTTCTTGCCTGTGTCTCTCTGTATGTGGCAGCATGTGGTTTGTGTTCTTTATCTTGCCACGGTTGCTTGTTTGTCTAGAAGCTTCTGTGTAATTATGTGTTGTCAGCAGGGCCCTGTTTGATCGTCGGCCAGAATGCATGGCTTGTCTACCCAAATCTGGTTGGTTGTCAAACAGTCCCAGTAAAGCCTCGTCTGATCTAGCCCTGGTATTCAATATTTGCATTTATCGTCTTTGAGAAAGTTGTTGGATTGTGGGTCTGTTGTGAGACTCAGTTTTGTTAAAAAAAAAATTTAATGACGAGATGGATCAAACAGATCTAAACAAGAGTTTTGAAAGGCTACAACCTCAAATGATCCATAGTTGGACTGATTTACAAATGATTGGTATTTTTAATTGTTGAATATAATATATAATGACCATATTCGGGTGGTCACTGGTTAATCCGGATTATCTAAGAAGTCACCTCACCCCTGTCCAACTCTCCCCCTTTTTCCCACTAATTCAGATTAAAAGTGCTGGAGGTGAAACACCAAATACAGACAAAACAACAGATACCAGAGAGCCTTGCAGATTTCCCCCGTTAGTGTGCTGGGTCAGTGGGCAAATAAAGCTTCCGGAAGAGTCCCTGAAGCTCTGGCACTCTCTCCCTGGCACCCACTTAAAGCCCATCCGTCCCCTTTTCAGCGCTTCAATGAAAGCAGAAAGGCCATTTTCCACTCAAGGGAGGTCAGACAGCGACGACTGGTGTAGCGCAGAGTTTGGCAGGTCCTGAAGCACCCTCGCTGTTCTGTTTGCAAACAAATACGACGCGGCATGAATTTCAAACGGTTAGATTTCGAAGATCCGACTGATATGAAACAGAGTGACTCACATAATGTTGTCGTTATATAATGTCCTGTGTTGTCTGTTTTGTATTTCCTCTCAAATATGTTTTTTTCATAATCTGTGCTCGACCTTTTTAAAGTGTTACCATGTTTATCCCTCATTTATTGCTGTGTTTTCTTTATCTTCGTCGAACATCAGTGTCATTTATATCTTCCAAACATTTCCCCAAGAGGCAATATGATATCCAGTCCGTGTGCCGCGCGCTCACAAAACCAATCTCCTTTTGAACAGATGCATAAACAGTCGCCTAAAACCCACAAAACACACACACACACACACACACACACACACACACACACACACACACACACACACACACACACACACACACACACACACACACCTCGGCTTGTTTTGTGTCCGACTTGACTCCGATTACTCTAGCAGTCAACCACACACACACACACACTCACACACACTCCCCTGTGGGGACCGCCACCTGTCCCGGCCCACTCCCGGGGACGGCCTCAACAGGCAGCTCTTTGTGGAGGGGGCAAGCTAAAGCCTCTTAGAAGCCTGTTAGCGATAGGACCCCTGGGTGGAGGTGGAGGGTGGAGGGAGGCCGGCGGTGGCGCTGGTGGTGGAGGAGTTACTGCAGCGTGGTGCTGGCTGTGTTCCGGTGCCACGGGTCGCCGGTTTTGCTTTTGAATGAACTTTTTGTTTTTTTTGGTACTTCCTGCAGTTAGCGGGCGTGCAAGGGGTCCACCAGCGGCGCCCCCCTTTGGATACACCGCTGGAATCAGGGGGGGTCCCGGTTTGCATTGCTCTGTACGGGCGGTGTGTATCGCTGAGGCCCGGGTTCATTCTCGTTGTTGATGAGGTAGTAGGACGCGCACCAACAACCTCTAGAAATGGACCTGTAAAAGGAAACGGTTTAACTAAGTAACCGTCGACAATGACCTCGGTTCAGAAAACAAATACACACCTCATTAAGTACAGAGTCGCTCGAGTCCTGGCTCTTAAAACAAGCTTAGGTAATTACTGTCGGGCGATCTCTGCGGATCTAATTTAGTTAATGATTAGCACTGCATCAGATCATCAGTTGTGCATCCATAGCAGGCCACTCCCCCCCCCCCCCACCAAACACCCCACAACCCCCCCACTCCCCAACAGCCTGTCCTGCCCGTGTAGACAGATGGACCCCCCACCCTCCATTGACTAGTGGGGGTGCTCCTGTTGGAGGTGTGTGTGGAGCCAGGGTGTGTAATTAGCACGCGGGCTAAGTAAGACTAATGCATGTTGCTGATGGAGCGTGTGGTGAATAAGGAAAGCAGAGGAAGGCGCCTGGTGATCCTTCAGACCCCCCCCATGAGCTGTACCATGGTCGGCTGTTTATCCCTCACACCGTTTGTGTGTCGCTATCCTACTCAGTAGGTTAAAACATTGTTCACAAAGTCGTGTTATGATGCCAAACACTTGGAGCCTCTCTTCTTTATGCGGTGCTGTATTGGTTATTAGTCTTGGTTGGTGTTCCGGTTTGAGCGCTTCATAACAGTAGTTACTCACTAGTAATGTTGTGATTGATTCGACACATTTTATTACACATGGGTTTTATTAGGTCATTCTAGCAGCTTCACTGCCTGGACATCCATGTCAGGGTAAAAGGGGGGGGCGAACTGGAGTGGCCTATTTAAAATGTAAAGGGCAGGCCGTTTGTCAAAGATGAACCTGTTGAACTTTGCTCTGAGTTTCGCTGGAACCTGTGGCATTGTTGGAAGTAGGCAGCTGGAGGATTTATATGGACCGGTACATTACCTATACACAATAAGTGCGTACATTAAGTGCCAGAATGTACAACATACAATAGATAAATAACAAGGGTGGGGGGTGGTGATAATAGGAATATGATCCAAGAAATCTGATTTGAACATTCTGCTATAGTTTACAAATGTACGATTTGTCTTCTACAAACAGGAACCTGTCTCGCACGGCTGGCCTGAAGCCCAGTCACAATAAATGCCATAAACATGCCTATTCTTTAAAAAAACGTATAGAAAACCTTTTCAGTAAAACATATCCAATTATGAAAAATGTGCGTGGTATGGAACCCATTCCTGTTTAGAATAAAAGACATAGAGCCGCAATTCAAAACAGGGCCGAAGGTTATCTTAAATCCCACACAACCATAATTATATCCTGTGCTGGGATGTGATGGAGTGCAACGTCCCTTGTGGGAGAATAATGCTCGCGGCAATGTCTGTTGGCGGATCGCTTTGCATGGGCCTACTCGGCGTGGAGCACAGCAGTGACTTCATCGTTTTCACGAGAACAAAACATCCAGCGCCGAGGCGTGTGTTTAAAAACCGGGGCTCGTTAAAGGGAACTTTCCCATGCGAAAAACCGATACTTGCATCGCGCTTGAATGAATTAGGATTGATTTGTGTCTGTGTAGCATAAGGGCCGATTGAGACGCCTCGCTCATGGGAACCTTTTATGTTTATGAGGATGTCAATCAAGATTAGTTTTGAAAATGACAGCCGTGTTTTCTTAGCCTAAGTCACTTAATATTTGATTAGCTCAGTGAGGCAGTAGACAACGAATGCAACTGAAAAATTCCATTTCGGTTAGCGGCGTTGTGAATTCCTCCAGAGAGAGAGAGAGGGTGAGAAACAGACAGAGAGCAAGACAGCGAAGGCAGGGGCAGGGGGGGAGAGAGAGAGAGAGAGAGAGAGAGAGAGAGAGAGAGAGAGAGAGAGAGAGAGAGAGAGAGAGAGAGAGAGAGAGAGAGAGAGAGAGAGAGAGAGAGAGAGAGAGAGAGAGGAGAGAGAGAGAGGGAGGGAGGGAGGGAGGGAGGGAGGGGAGGGGAGGGAGGGAGGGAGGGAGGGAGGGAGGGAGAGAGGAGAGAGAGAGAGAGAGAGAGAGAGAGAGAGAGAGAGAGAGAGAGAGAGAGAGAGAGAGAGAGAGAGAGAGAGAGAGAGAGAGAGAGAGAGAGAGAGAGAGAGAGAGAGAGAGAGAGGCGCGCTCTGTTTCTGGTGGCATCCACGATTGCATTCAAATTCTGGATTGTGTTCCTGTGTTGGTTGGCACGCTCTGCCCATGTTGTTTCCGTCATGCTTATCGCTGTGACAACCACTGGATTGTTGAGGCTTGAGTCCAGTGTGGGCCACGAACTGAAGAGACATTGTTGTTGAACGCAGCGGTGGCCGGACATGGCGGCTGGACCGAGCCATAGGGTCCTGGCCTCTCATTAAGCTGCAGGCAGCATTGGCTGCGTCTTACACAAGGCTTTTAATAGAGACGGATTCCTCCCTGGCATCGAGAAACATGCAAAGCAATGTTGACAAAAAGCTTAATTTCATATGCCAACGCAAATAGAGGCATGGAAAGCCGTGTACAAATGAGCTTTCGCTGTTGAAAGCTTTTACTTACTTTATGTCGTACTGTTCTTATACTTATTTATTACATATTTATAGAATAAACTCCATGAAACTACATTAACGCATTTACCCATTCTGCGCTTATAGCTCAAGCTTTGTCGGTTGGTTAATGGGGGTCACCTGATTTCAATACGGCAGTAAGTGTAGCAACACGCTTATAATTAGAAGCTAAGTAGAAAGAAGTGTGCTGGATCAAAGACGGCTCTATGGACAGATGCAGTATGACCGTTGATAATGACCTACATCATGACGACAGTGCTGGCCTCTGTGCCTTCAAGGGCTGACGGCGAGCTGGTGTTCCCCCGTGTAGGCCTACCGTCTACATACAGCTCTGACTGCGATGGCAAACTAGTGGTTGACCACTGTTCAGGCTTCAGGGCGGAAATGTGTGGCGTTCGTCCCTCTCAAAGGACACTACTTGTCCATAGGGCTTGTGCATTGTAGCGTCACATCACAATGACCGCCTCCATTTGGGAAGTATAGGAAGATAGGAATATTATTGATGGTAATCGTGTTTTGGGTCATCGTTTAGTAATTATTAGTGAAATAGTTGATCATTATTGGGTGACATTGTTGTGTTTGAAACTGCCACAGCGTTTCTCGTGCGAGACGTGGCAAGACTTTTTTTATTAGCCTCGGTTACGGTATATTTACGTTAATTTAGGATTTTATGTTACAACTCTCGATCATAAGATGGCAAAGAATCACAAACGGCAATTCCCATGATGCATCCTGATATACTCGTCCTGGCTATAGGGACTGCTAGGGTGTGACTCAAGGGCCCAACGTCTCTGGATGTCCACATCCTAGATAAGGACCGCATCCTGGAGCGAGCTGCCTGACCCTAGCCTCCCCTGATGGACGTGGGTTTGGGTGCTGTAAAATCACTTTGGATCAAATAATCTCCCAAATGACTAATGGTAAGTAATGGTAATTTAGTGGTTCTCATGGGAATCTATTATATTTTTAAACGAATTTCTCTAGTCATGGAAAAAAGGAAATGAATGAACAGAGAATGAACAAGGATCGCAATAAAGACATCATGAATGCAATAGTGATTTAATAAAACAGCAGTAATATGACAGCTCCAGTGTCCCTGAATTGATGTTCAGGGCCCCTTCAACATTAAGAAAATCAATTGGGGCCCCTTTTTAAAAACAAGAAAATCAATTGTTCGGACGTATTCAGATCGATAACGCCTCCCACTGACAAATCGTCAATAGTCCATACAAATTATTTCTACACTTTTGTGATTGTTGTTGTGTTTCTTGTAATGGCACCAATGTGTTGTGAAGCCAACTGTATAATAAATCAACAACAACAGTTAGGCTTGGAATACAAAATAACATCCTGAAACTGACACATACGTACAATGCTGGGTAACGGACTTGCACCCATTGCCCTGAATATTGTGTATTCCCATACGTTGTCCAATCAGTGACAACCAGAGATGTTGTGAGGCCATTGAACTTCAGACCATTGAACAGAGAGAGTGGAGGGAGACTGCACTACTGGTTTGCCATTAGTTTTCAATCTCTTGTCACCGGGGTTATTAATAAACTACTGAACAATAACCTGGCACAGCGATAATCCTTTTTTGAAGGGATGGAATACTTATGCCTAACAAGTCCCTCAGAAAAGTTTTCCACTCTGGCCTTAATGTCAAGAAATGGTGCGGATGAAGTTAGCATGGTGGCTACTATGTTTTTCTTTTACTTATCTATTATTTTATTTTATTGTATGACAATGTTTATATGTGAAGCACTTTGAGTCTGCCTTGTGTATGAAAAGTGCTATATAAATAAAGTTGCCTTGCCTTGCCTTGCCTTACTAAAACCATTCGCTCTATTGAACCACTAACACACACTTTAACAGCCGATCAGTTGGAACAAAGGCTAATTTTGCCACCATGAGTTCTGGTAAACAGGTCCTAATGCCGTGTATAACGACCATCTCAGTGGCCCTGGCTACCTAGCTAGCTAGCTCAGGCGGGTTCTTCCACGCTCGGCTACGCAAACACTCCCTGAGGCGCCCGGCAGTGCACAAATAGGAGGAGGGCAATAAAACCACGGTGAAACATTAGCTAATCAGGGACCCTTCAGTTCGCATGATGTAATGGGAGTCGTCTGTTTAATCAGTAACCGACCACGAGGGACACGTTTCCCTACACACAAAGGAGTGGACAAAAAACAAACACAGCGGGCAGGGTGGCGTAGTCGCTATCGATCCTGTCGGTTCGAGGCTCTGTTTGTGTCGCAGGGAGACTGACAAGCAGGTTTCTTTTGTTTTTTAACAAACCCGGGGACGTTCATAAAAAGTAAAAGCGTCCCGTCTGTTTGTCTGGTAAACATGTCATAACCGGCAAGGAGTGGAGAGGAATGGGGGCCGTTTAAACTGTTTTGACTCCAACTGCTATTTTGGGACACAAGACGGTTTTCTGTTTGCGGTGTTCCCTTGACACACACACACACACACGCACACGCACACACCAATACAGACGGTCCTTGTTGTCACTCCAAACAGCCTCGGACGGCAGACTTGCGACCTGTGGTTCGTGTGCAAACACACCCAGCCAAGCACGGGCCGTGACACCCGATCCCAGGTGATGTCATGGGTAGGAGGGGGGCGGCAGGGGGGGGGCGCTGTCATTCGAGTCTTTCCAGTCTCACCTTTCAGCCGTTTCAGCAAACATTTGGGTAGAGGGAAGGGTTCACCGCGCACACGCTCGTACGGTGACACACGTCCCGCCCTGTCACAAAGAGGGGAAAACCGGACAGTAAATCAGGATTGCATTGTGTTCCCTGGCTCCGTCATAATTCTAGGTTCGGCAGGCCGGGGATGAAGGAAGCCACTTGTTCGTCCCTTTCTGTTTACTGCTACTATGATTGCTATGATCATAGTTAAAGATATGCAGTTGTTTGTGTGAGCTGAGAAGTTTTGTGTCGGGGCCAAACGGAGCAGGAAATGGATAGTTTAGACTTGCATTTTTTTATGTGAAGCAGTGTTTGCACTGGACTTGTTGTAAATAGTGTTTAGTTCTAGAACGAAGGCCTAGCTCACTTCCAAATAATCCTCACTCACGTTCCCCTGTGGTGTTTATTTTGCAAAGCACTACATGGTTACACACCACTTCATGTCTAATACCGGCCTCCCTTTGTCGAGACGGCAGGGGCCTTTTATATATTAAATCTCACAAAGTTATTATTGCCATCTCAATTGCTTGTTAAACTGAGTTAGTTGCGTATCAATAAGATCAGACGACGTCGACAACTAATAAAGAGCAATCTCCAAAGAACGCTATGCGCCTCATGTGCAGTCACGACCATCAAAGTGAAAACGGCTGACTGATCGTTTGGAATGCGGCCGTGTTCCTCGGAGTTGTGGGTGAAAAAAACACAAGAATCCGCAGCCAAGAGAACCTCCCAGCTCATTTGTCTCCATTTACACCTGTGTGTTGACTGAGCAAGACCTTGAGAATGGCAGCTAATGTGCGCTGACGCCAGCGCGGCAGGTAATTACACCGACGCCAAGGCAGTTCTTATCTCCTACGACAGCTCTCCTGAAGTCAGGGAGACAGCCCACCCTGCTTCCCCCCCCCCCCCCATTCTCCCCGACCCTCCCCCTCGAGGCAACGCAGAGCTGAACAGTCTGAAAACATTTACATATTTTCCCTCAACGTCGGCTAAACGCCTTTGTGTCTTTTCATTGTCGCTCCTAAACCTTCTTCCGTTGATTCACTACGGTAGGCTGGAAGCAGGAAGATGTAGTAAGCAGTGTCGAGGTGTCTCTGAGCAAGACACTTGACCTTAACTGCTCCTGACGAGCTGGCTGTCGCCCTTGCATGGTTGACTCCGCCGTCGGTGTGTCAATGTGTGCATGAACCGTTGTAAATCGCTTTGGATAAACTTGGCGTCTGCTAAATTCCCGTGATGTAAATGTAAACGTAGGCCTGCATACCACCGGCCTCTGACCTCTACACACTCAAGAACAGCGAGGTGAAACCCAAGTCGTTGGCGTACTGGCGCCACCCGTATTCAAAGGAGGCTCTTGGCGTGTGACGGTGAAACGCTCCCCAAACAGGAAGCAAAGCCGCCGGAACAGGAAGATCGGTTAATCTCTGCAGATACGACGGTGTTGTGAGAAGGGGTTTGATCTCACACTGGTGCCTGCTGTTTGGGCTTCCGCACTGCTGCAGAGTCGTGCGTGTCGGGGCGCGTCCATGGAAGGACGTGTTATGTCAGCTATGATAATAAGCCTCATGTAGTTTTATATAGAAGGAACCTAGACGGATTCACTTGTCGAAACAGTTGTTGTGATAAACCGCCGTAGGCCAAAGATCGGTGATTCATTTGAGGGAAAACTAAGTATGACATTTATAACTTGTCTTTTAAGTAATTCCTAGGGTGTTATAAACCAATATATTTTGCATTTATGGTAAGAATGTATACTCTAAAATACATTCCTACCCATATCTAGTGTACCATGGCTCCTTAAGCAGACAGTACAGAAATGTATACTTGTGCTGAATAACTATAACAAAGACCTTTAACTACCTGAAGGTTGTTCCCTCCCTTAGCACCACTGTGGAAGCGTGCACTTCCTTGAGTTTACGTGGCTTCCAAAATGAAAGCATTTTCTTTCTCTACCCTTAATTATCGTTCAACAGATGTAAGGAAGGAAGGGCCCATTAATAGCCGGGGCACAACAGGTGTCAAGCCGAGGTGGAATGGCGTCGCACCACAGGTATGCAGGCTGAGTCATCATCAACGAGACACACACACCCACACACAAACATCTTAGTTTATTGACCTAATCTCTGACAGGGCAGCAGGTAGTTAAACTTAGTCACACCGGTGATAGGGGGCATGGGAAACGTTTGAACAAGTAGCGACAACTGTTTGAGGCCTGGGGCTGAAGAGGTCAATCGCATTAATAATCAGGGGCTGACCCAAGGAAAGGTCCACCAATATGAACTCCCTTTATCAGTCAGTATTGGAAACGGGGGGAACTCAAGCCGATACGAGATATCTGGCGGACGTTTTAGAAGGAGCCTGATTAACTGCCCGGGTCATTCGATAGGCTCCCCGGGTTGAGTCGGTGGGGTTGCTTTTTTATCACGGTAACGTGACACCCCTGTTCCGGGTCATGCACTGTTGGATCCGCACATCTGAAGGACTTGTTCCGACAAGCCCTCGGTGACCCCGAGACCAGGGGCCTGCTGCGGTGAGGGGGGGGAACAACCGCACGAGCACCGCGGTGGCGGAGACGACGGGACGCTCAGACAACAGGTGGCGGGGGGAGTTCAGCTGTCGGTGTTGGGGGGAGCCTCGCGGTGCGCTCTGTTGTGCAGCAGCTGTCGCTTGTACGGTTGTCCAGAAAAAGGAAACGGCGCCAACATAAACACCCAGTCTCTGTATTTGCTGAATACTTTTTTTCAAAGTATTTGACCAAAAATTGTATTGAGTAAAATTTGGTAAATAGAAAATTAAGGCAACATATTTGCTTTCAAAAGAAGTCCTTGTTTAATTGCTTTTTTTCCTTTTGTTTTATCCACACCGATTCTGTCTGAAAGGGTTTTAAAACGAGATTTTATTGGTCCAAATTACAACTTTTTATGTTAGCTGTCTTGGATAGATGTAAGATGGCTGACTGTACACAATGCTTGTGGTTGTTGATTCATGACATTTTTTGCGGGTTTCAGGAAAGACAAGGTGTGTGACGCCCCTGTGAGCTAACATATATATTTTATAAATGTATTATTTAATATAATATATTTTTAAAGGTTGGACTATCTGTTCATCACGGCAGTGTTGTCAGAGGGTAACCTGAGTCGACTCTCTGCTTCTCCATGTTTCTTGGGCAATTTTAATGAGGGCTGTCAGTCACACTGTCCCAGTTGTACCTTCTGACAAAACCTTTATTATGCACGTCTCTAGTGACAACACGGGCCCTATTCAGTCCCTCAGCCTGTGTTTGCAGTTCACATGGACCTCCACACAGTCAACATTTATGTTTGACAGGCCATCCGGTTGGTTTTGACATTAATGATTGTTTGACATTGCTTTATTGTCTGAATTATAGCTTTTTTTCATCGAGGACATAAAGTGCAGATTGTTTGCTTCTGGTGAATCAAGACGGATATTGTGCGTAAAATGTACGCGCGTTCGCTGACTATGCTGTTCAGATGTCGAAACACATATTGATGTACTGAGCTGAGGGAGTGTTGCCTTCATTCAGAGAGGCACAGAAGCAACCCTTATTATTATAATCTCTGTTAACGGGAAATGATGGATATACCCATCTGTCGGTCAATTTCTGTCTTTGATTGAATGTCAAAGAAAGGCTTGACAACGTTTGAATAAAAACATGAATTAATGTGTGTATATATTATAATATACTCAAATACCAACCCAAGCTTGTAAGTGACGAGAGCGACATTCGATATAGAATGGCGAGGAAAATATAAACTTTATACGAACGTATTACAATTATACAAACATCAATGAAAAAATTAACCACGCAAGTAAAACAGGAGTCTGAAGGTCACTTTTATTAAATTCACAGCGAGGAAACAGAATCGGTAGTACCCGGTGCCGAGCCTAGAGAAACCAGACGTTCAGTGATATACGAACGGAAGAACGAGTTCATTGATGTGAAACCTAGCAGACGGTACGTAATTATACAGAGTACGTCTTTGAGTTCTGGCTCATCATAATACACCCGGGAATATAGCCCTCAATGGTCTACAGCAACGACACAAAGGATACTGGATAAATGTGCTCTTGGATATGATTCAGCCCAGGCTCACGCGCTCACGGGTCTTCAGGTATTTACAGAATACTGTCGTGTAAAGGTTGCTTTAGCAGCGCTAGATTTCAGTGGATGAGGTGGGATCACTCCCCCGATGCGGCGACTTTGTGAATCGGATCCCATTTTAAACAGCAGTTGTAGCAGCATCTACCATTGAGTTAGAATCAAACAGTTTATACATGTATTAACAGTGGCTGACCACACCCCAGGACAGAACAGTGATACAGTGAAATAATAATAACACAGATGATCACTAATTGACTCTCAAGTGTTTAAATACTTCTCAATTCATCTTTTATATTCAAAGCAACTCAATTGGTACAACCAAGGTTTTTATATTGCGGTTTTATAACCGTTATCTTCAACGCAAAGCAGCCCCATGTCATTTTAGTGTTTTATTACCAAACACCCCACGTAATTATTGCCCTCCAGTCCGTCCCCAGAGTGTGTATGAACGAGTGTATCCGGTTTAACTCGGATATTAAGTATTCGCGGACGCGGTGTGGTTCAGCTACGCTAGGCTACGACTGTGTGTGGGCGTTCCCGAAAATGAGATTCATAGTTTTAAGTATTGTATAAAATAAAGCTACAACAAGGGAGTGTGTGTGTGTGTGTGTGTGTGTGTGTGTGTGTGTGTGTGTGTGTGTGTGTGTGTGTGTGTGTGTGTGTGTGTGTGTGTGTGTGTGTGTGTGTGTGTGTGTGTGTGTGTGTGTGTGTGTGTGCACATGGTCAGTGGGTTTAATATGCATACATTTAATGATACGCCAGGAGTTCATATGTTGTGGTGGTCCACGGGTGTTGCTACGGGGACGGTTTCTACGACAACACGGTGAGGGTGACGGTGCCCTTGGTCTTCTTCAGGATGCCCACGGCCTCCTCGTGGGTCACGCCCTCCAGCGTCACGCCGTTCACCGCCATGATCTGGTCCCCACGCTTCAGACGCCCGTCCTCCGCCGCCGCGCCCTGGGCACGCAAACAGTCAGACACACACGTTGGCAGACAGACAGGCACGCAGACATTGGCACGCAGACAGACGCACAAACACATTCACGCACACACACAGACACAGACACGGACACAGACGTGTGAGCAGCAGATGGTCACACACATTCAGGCAGGCGGACAAGCACACATGCACACAGACAGGCAGACACACACGCACACAGACACACGGGCAGACAGACGGACACAAATTCACAAAAAGACAGACATTCACACGTACACGCATGCAGACAAACAAACAAACACACACACAGCATTTCTTTTATGAAAAGGCTCCTCTGATGAATAAATAAACGCACGATGTCCGGATGTCGGAAAAATCGTGAAAGCGAAACCTTTTCTACGGCTCACCTTTCCGAAGACGGTCTTCACGTAGATGGGCAGGTCTCCGTGGGGGCTGCCGTAGCCCCCCACGATGCTGAAGCCCAGGCCGTCAGGTCCCCGGTCCAGGGTGATGGACTTGTACTGCGGGGGGCTGCACGCAAGCGGACAGCGTGGTCAGAACGGACGGAGGTATAAAGACCGTCTAGTCGTAGAGGCAGTATGCATACTTGACGTCGGAATGACAATAAGGTGGATCAGACTATACGCTCAGTGGACGATGAGGGTATTTGGTCCTTGATGCCGAACCACTTCTTACTTCTTCATGACATGCATCAAATGAAAGTGAAAGTTTGTCGTGTTTGGTCGCTAGATCACTAGACTAGATCAGACGATAAGCTAACTCGGACATCAGTGAGGTGTTTGTTCCTGACGCTAAACCACGACTCAGTACTGCATGACATGCATCTAATCTGAGTGAAGGTTTGTCGTGTTTGGTCACCGTGGACAAAACGTCTGCTAAATAAATAAATGGCTAATAGCGATTTAACGACTCGGAGGGGGAGGGAGGCGGATGGTGTGCTGGTGAGCGGCAGTTACCTGAGGTCGTCCTGGAAGATGCAGCTGGGTGTGAGAGCCTCCACCCCCTGGGCCTCTGGTGGGCCCGTCACTGTGGTGTCACCACCCGACACCACCTGGGACACACACATATGCACGCACGCGCACACACGCATCAGACATAGACAAAACACACAACGCACACAGACACACGCATTATAGACGAATACAAACACACCAAACACACACATACACAAACAAACACACGCGTACGCATAGACACACAACCATGTAGAGAAACATACACACACGCATACAGACAAACACATAGACCACCACACACATGCGTACAGATGCAGAGGAACACGCATGCGGGCACAAAGATTGCAGGTTAGTCCAGTCGCTCCACCGGCGGTATGATCAATGCAAAACCCCGATGCAGCCCGGCTATCTGGACGATAAGGCGGCGCAACTTGGCCGGCTAAACCGGTTTATGGTACAATTCAAAGTCTACAGTAGACGAGGCCTTCGCGGTTCACTTCCCGCGCTCACACACAGTCTGTTCCCAGATGAGATCATTGGTTATCAGTAAGATTATAGATACATGATTTATTTATAACAACGATACGTGGGTGGCATGTTGTGTCTGCGTGTGTGAGCGTGGGCACGTCAGCCTGGGTGAGCGTGCATGTGGAGGCGAGGGTGCACGTGCGTCTGGGTGCATGTGTGTGCGTGCGTCTTGATGGCGTGTGCGGCGCGCGTGCATGCTTTTCTTGTGCGTCTGGGTGCATGTGTGCGTGCCTGCACACACCTGCAGCTCGATGGTGCCCGTGGCGCTCTTCAGCAGAGCCACGGCCTGTGCGTGGGTCATGCCGTCCGCTGGCGTTCCACAGACGCTCACGATCCGGTCGCCCGTCTTCGATTTGGTCGGGAGTGGAGAGAAACGTTAGTCACCGGTGTCGGGAGTTCCGCCAGACATCTTCTTTTGACTTCTTGACCACCTTCTTCTTGCTTCTATACAAGTGCTAGGAGCTATAATTGGGGAGGAAATGACTGCACTGTTCTTATATCAGCACCTGTGGTCGTTTATCCGGCTGAGGTACTTTTGGGAGTATTAGGTGGAAAATAGTACCCGGAATGTCGAGCTGTAACAGTGGAAAGAATCCATTAGGCCGGCGAAAAACACCCGGTATTTAAGATGTTGGAGAGACAGTGAAAATGGGCCTTTTGAGTGTTGGAAATTCACTGAGAAAGGGGCTGTAGGAAGCAGGTTAATTCCCCTACAAAAAGTTACAAAAGCTTCAGAAGAAGAATATGATGTAAATTATAGAGGGAGGGGGGTCTACCACTGTAATCTGTGTATTCATACAGAGGATAATAAACAAAGGCAAACCATGCTTGCGTTTGTCTTGCTTGCGTTTTCAGTGACCTTTTTCCCGTCTTGTTTGGTGAAAGGAGGCTGTGTGAACGAGCCATAACAGATTATTCCCCCGTTCGTCTGGAGCAAGTCTTCTCTATATACTAGGCTCAATGTTCTGGTCACGGCTGTGACAGATTTATTACTCGCAGTTGTCTCTCGGGCTATTGTTCTCCTCCTCTCTCCCTGTCGTCACACAGAGAAACAATTGTGTGTGCTTTCGGTTCCATTTTAACCAGAAGGAGCTAGAAAAACAGTTGAGGCTGTAGGCGCGCTTGTCCTTTAAGTCTGAGGCCCACAGGACTGAACTGAGTGGGAACAAGTAAATAGTTGTGGCTCGCATTTCATTATCCGTCTTGGCCTTTTTTTGTTCTGTTTGGTTCCCAAGCGTTTGGGCTCCGAGATCCACCTGTGTGGGGGCACCTTTTGACCTTTGAACCCACCAAATATTTAGCGCAGTAAAATAAGCACTACAATCTCAATGATTTTTATTTCTTTATATATAGTTTGCCAATGCCGTAATCTCCTTGGTGAGTCTTCAAACATACCAATGATTGAATTGACAGGCAAGGCATGTAGGAATGCGTATTGTAGGAATGCGTATTTATTTACAGGGTTGCCACTCTTTTGTACTAATACATTTCAAGCACTTTTCAAGGATAAAATTCAGGGTTTTTCCAGGCCCAGAATAAGGCTTAGTTGAAAGTAGCGGAGGCGAAGAAAATAAAATCTGCCCGCTACTGTGAGGGACTTAGTTAAAGACCAAAGAAATGATCATATATAACTAATTTAGATTTGATATATTGATATATTTTATATTTCTTTGGTCCCCTGCTGCCACTTATGGTCCCAGACCCACTGGTTGGAAACCCCCTGTCTGAACCAAGCCTTCCTAGTGGGATGCGACCCCATACCGGCTCCTCACCTTGAGCTGCTGGGTCTGGGCGGCGAGCCCCCCCGGGTTCATCATGGCGATGAAGATGGGAACGTCCCCCAAGGGGCTGCCCAGGCCCCCTGCGATGCTGATGCCCAGCGAGTCGGAGGGCCCTTTGGTGAACTGCACGTCCCTGACCTCCTGCTGGTCCAGAGCTGATACGGGGCGACATCGGATAACGGAGAATTAAGAGCCAAATCAAACCAGAAATGTAAATATTCTTTCGATAAAATGCTTTCTTTTTTTATACAGGGCCCGTTGGTACATCACACCTCTCTTACGCACTTATTGTGTGTTGTACGTCCTGGCACTTAATGTACGCACTTATTGTGTGTTTGTACGTCCTGGCACTTAATGTACGCACTTATTGTGTGTTTGTACGTCCTGGCACTTAATGTACGCACTTATTGTGTGTTTGTACGTCCTGGCAGTGAATGTACACTTATTGTAAGTTGTACGTCCTGGCAATTAATGTACGCACTTATTTTACGTTGTACGACCTTGCACTTAAAAATATGACTAGCATTGTGTAGCATCTTATCCCAGCTATCTTTGTTGTATACAGGGTACGGGTTAACCTAACAACTGTTAGTGCTTGGCACTTGGTTCTATGAACAACCTTACGGTACTGATATATAGTTGCTTCTCTTTCTTCTGACAAATGTACTTATTGTAAGTCGCTTTGGGTAAAAGTATCTGCTAAATGCCCTCAGTGTAAATGTAAAGGTTGTAGAATCAGGAGACTCCAAACAGAGCTTCAGGGTCATGACGGAGACTAGCCATGTGGCTAGCAGTGACCGGTGCACTTTCAGCCTCGTAAGCCCTTCATAACCAAAAACCAGTGGTCGAAAAGGTGGGCATGACCCCTAGCCTGATGATGGTGATATTTATAGACCAGCCACACAGACCAGCTTAATGCCCTGAATAGAAATGTAGAAATGTAGAATTTTTTTATTGATTTTTGTTAAAACATTTAGTCGCCCTATCACAACAGATGCAGTCTCATTGTTCCCCCGGTAGGCGTGAATCAATATCAGGAGGCGGGCCGCGACGACTGCGCTCCGCCGTGTGTTTGCACAGGGCCCGGGACCCGCAAGGCCGGTCGCACTTACATTCCTGACTCCGGCCGTGTTTATCCAAGTCGTCATGGCTCCCCGGGTCGCTGGGCGAGGAGGCCAGCCCCACGGGGCCACTGCCCTGGGACAGCCTCCTCTCGGAGTGGAAGGGCCCCGCTTTGAACCGGCCCACCTCCACGACGATGGGCCCCACGCAGCACTGGGGGGGGGGACACGACACACATGATGGTTTCATTTCGGAGGAATTCAAAACGATCGTCGGTCGGTGGGTTATGTGAGTTGAGTGGGTGTGATTCAAAGAGAGCGGTCACACGGCGCTCACAAGCTGTAAGGAAATAAAGCAGTTCAACGTAGACCTGCTCGTAAGCAACCAAACATAGAGAAGCAGGTCGGAAAATTATAGTCAAGTTTCTTTTTAAAAGGGTTCACAGAGTCCAAAGCGTGTAGAGGCAAGGGCAATGGGGCAACATTTCATCCACTGTTTGGATTAAATCATTTTTCCTCGACTTAGTTCATGAGAAAATGTTGTTATTGTGAGACATCACTATGCCAAATATTTTCCATTGCACCCCTCCTCCCCTTCTGCGGTGTTCCCCATCACCCACCAAGGGGTCAGGGGTCGTCTTAGCTCAGGACGGAGAGTGGGTTGACTTGGGGTTGCTAGTTAGATCCCCAGAGTGTCGTGGTGTCCCTGAGTTAAGCTCCTCACCCTGACTGCTCCCAACGCGCTTGCTTTCGCCCTTGCATGGCTGACACCGCCGTCGGTGTGCGAATGTGTGCATGAACCGTTAAAGGCGTCTGCTAAGTGTCCTAAACGTCCCCCATAATTGAGCAGGGTATGTCTGCGTCCTGCAAGACGGAGGCGTAACTTGTGGTAGGAGGAGGCGTGTCTTGTACTTTTCTAAATCGCGGCCCACGCGAGATCTTCCTCTTTTCGCGGTTAAAATAACGGTTCACACATTACGCAAGGTCTTCCTTGAAGTCGAAGTCTGTAGTTAAGATCATGTTAAGATTATTTTTACATGAGGCCTAATATTTGAGGTCCGAGTTGCGGTCATTTATGTACCCGCGCACCACTGCTACATACAGATCACTTCCGCGATTTAGGCAAGTACTAGACACGCCTCCTACTACAAGTCACGCCTCCTACTATAAGTCACGCCTCCGTCTTGCATGACGCAGACGGATACTATTGCCTACTTCCGCGATTTGGAAAAGTACAAGACATGCCTCCTACTACAAGTTACGCCTACTACAAGTCACGCCTCCGTCTTGCAGGACGCAGACGGATACTATTGCCATGATTAGCCGGTGGAGTCCGGTCAGCTGGCCTGGGGGTAGGGTCAGGGGTCTGGGTGTGTGGGGGTGTAGGGTACCTTCAGAATGGCCGCCACCCCTTCCTGGGTGGAGGACCTCACGTCCTCGCCGTTGACGGACAGGATCTGGTCGCCCTGCATCAGACGGCCGTCGCTGTCCACCAGGCCCCCGCTGACGATGTCCGACACGAACACGCCCGTGTCACTCCTGAACACACACACACACACACGCACGCACGCACGCACGCACGCACGCACGCACGCACGCGCACGCACACGCACAGAAGGGGTGAGATGACGGCAGGATAGAACTGAAGTCACGTTCTCTACCGTTTGGAAAATGCCTTGGTTTTACTTTGCATTGGTGCTTGCACCTGAATCCCGGCGGTCAATTTGTCAAATATAACCAGGGCAATTTGGCTAATTCATCCCGACAATCCAACACAAACGTGGAAACAAACTCGTGAGCGGAAAAAAGGCAATTGCAGCCACTTGGGACCGCTGAAGTGTAGCAGGTTGGAGCGGGCCCTATTTAAAGGTTTCTACCTAAACAAACACAGAAAACAGCATTTGTTTGCGGTTCCGAATCTGTCCTCTCCACACACGGCGCACGCTCCGATTAGCATATAGAGTACTGCTTAAAGCGACCACGTCTATAAAGGGATAAGGCCTGACAGTGTATATCTCAGCGCCAGCATCGGGTGTCCCAGTAATTGTCAGTCTCGCGGCCGGCACCTGTAATTGTGTGGCCTCGATTTTGCCTCCTGTGCTCCATGAGATATCATCTCTTAACAGAAACAAACAAAAAAACTGAGATAATTTCTCAACACCCCCCGTATCTTCGTTTTGGCGTGCCTTAAGTCCATACGAGAGGATGTTGAAGTGACAGGGGGGATTTTTGTTTTTCCTTCGTTTCATCTGCAATCTTTAACAAGTGCGGACGCTGCAGTTTCTGAAGTGACGATCGCCGCGTGTGGATTAGGACAAACGTGGGGTTTGGAGGCGAGCACACACACACACACACACATGAACACACACACGCTGACGCACGGACACACACGCGCACTGACGCACACCCACACACACACCAACACTCATAAGCACACACAAACCAACGCGCACGCACACCGCGACCACAGGAGCCTGGCTGTGACTATCCCCTGACCGCTAAGTGCCACGTTCCAGCTTAGTTATTTGTTATTCTTCTTCATATTTTTCTGTTGCAGTCATTTCTTTTTTCCACTCGGGTACTTTTTCCCCTCCATGCTCGAGTCGCATCGGAACAACGTTGTGCACGGCCGCCGTGAGAGAAGGGGAATGGATGCTAGCTTCAATATATTCAACGTGAGCTAGGCATCATCCTATTGGTTGAAGGGGGGCGTACGCCGAAGAACCATAGCGCTCCCTGGATAGTTTTATTTACAGGCTACTGCTAGCCTAGGCAGTATTAAAAATGTTCTTTCATTGCATTTCTTTGTTTCTTGGCAAGCACAGACACATTTTATAGCGCACCGTAAATCTTAACAGGGACACATGGGGGCAGGTAACACACACACACACACACACACACACACACACACACACACACACACACACACACACACACACACACACACACACACACACACACACACACAGGGTTGTATGTTTGTACATGCTTGTTGTGTGTTTGCTTGGCTGCGAAATCCATGAGGTTTGCCTTTGGGAGGCCTTTGGCTCTTCCTGGGGGGTCAGGGGGACCACCATGCAACACCACACACACACGCACGCACGCACGCACACACACAAGCACACACACACACACACACACACACACACACACACACACACACACACACACACACACACACACACACACACACACACACACACACACACCTGTGAGCGACAGCAGTGGAATGCCCTCAAGGCCATTTTGTTCAGGGAGAAAAACAAGCGCAAAAACATATGCAAGCCTCTGCTAATCTACTCTGAGTAGGTTATGCATGGCTGGTCGTGAGTTTGGCTGTTAAGGTTATGCAAAACCGGGGTTGTGGGACGAATGTAACATGTGCTTGTGTGTGTCTGCGTGTGCATGCCTGTACGTGCGTGTGTGTGTGTTTGTGCGTGTGTGTGTGCGTGCGTGTGCCTGCGTGTACGTGGCTGTACGTGCGTGTGTGTGTGTGTGTGTGTGTGTGTTTAGCGCCTGTGTGTGTCCGCGTGTACGGGCGTGTGTGTGTGTGCTTGTCTGCGTGTATGTGCTTGGGCACGTGTGTGTCTTTGTGCACGTGTGTGCGTGTGTGTGTGCATGTTCGCCTGCGTGGCACTGCAGACGAAATCTTAATCTGTGGAACAGATTCGGTTTGTCTGAGTGTGTAGTCACACTCGGTGTGTGTCTGTGTGTGTCTGAGTGTGTGTCTGAGTGCGTGTGCGTCCGTGGGCGCACTTAGTTTTTGTAATTTCTACCTCGGCGCACACACACACACCATCCTTAGGCCTGTTGCGAAACATTTACCTTAACTCCCGTGATCTGCATTAACGAGAGAGAGAAAGACCAGACGTTACTTTAAAACGGCTACAGGTTAGGATGAAGGAGGAAATGAAAGAGCGACCAGGGTCATTAGCAGCGGATAAGGTATGCACCGGCCAGAAACAAAATCCACCCGACTAATTATCCCCAGTTTAAAGGCTAGTGGTGCATGCAGCTTCAGTATTGTGACTCGATTTTAGTACAAGGCTTCCAGACAGTACTTAAGGCTATCTGTTGCAGGGAAGGTAATCCACTAATTGTCCTCCTCGCTGTTCCGTTTATTGGGCGGTGCATTCCTTTAAGATGACCAAAAGGATAATAACCAAACCAGGTTGTCACAGATTGCATGATTTCTATTATGCAATTATGAAGGTCTCCGCCGACGACCGTAACATGTCATGTGGAGTGCAAACATCGTCGTCTACACGACTATTTAAAGGGAATAACGCAAAGCTGTGTGCTATAAACAGGAAGGTGAAGGAGGCTAGAAGTGGCGATGCAGGTCTATTGTGCTAGCTTTGTATTGCCACTGTAAACATTCCTCTCATTCCCTCAGAACATCACAAGGGCAGGACTGTGTGTTATTCCGATAACTGACAGATTGTGCATTTGTCGACCTGCGGCAGTACCAGTGAGTAAAATAAAGTGGTATTTTGTTCCCAAGTGGCCCCCTTTGAAAGCACAGCCAAACAGCCGATAGTCAAGGACGCCTGCACGCAGCTGCGCTTCACAAAGACAACAAAAAATGGGAAAGGCGCAGAGAACAAAACCCAACTCAATAAACCAAGCACAATCCGTCACGGATAAGAGAGAAATATTTACATGGAGTTGAAATCTCTCCCCAAAAGAATGTGGAAATTCAAATGCCACTATCGAAAGAGAGATTTCGAGGCACATTCCTTTTCTTTCGGCACGACTCGATAGCGCAGGCAACGATAATAATAATAATGCACAGATTTTTCGGGATTCTCGAATCCCGAAAAATCCGGATTCCGGAATTCCGGAAAATACTGGGAATTCCAGAATTCCCGTTGAAGCTCCCCTCACCTTCTTCCCACGATGCTGAGGCCCAGGCCCTGGCCGGGGCTCTTTAGGAGCTCCACGGTGAAGGTGTCCCACAGGTCCTCCTCCTTGAACTGGGCCTCGTCCCGGTACACCCGCAGCCTCACCTGCTGGGGGGTCTGGCGCAGCACGCTGATGGCCTGGTCGTGGCTGGCCGCCCGCAGGTCCATGTCGTTCACCTGGAGGGGGGGGGGGAGGAGGGAGGAGGGGAGGAGGAGAAGGTGAAGAAGAAGAAGAAGAAGAAGAAGAAGAAGAAGAAGAAGAAGAAGAAGAAGGTGAAGAAGAAATTTCATTGGCTTGTAACATCTTGACATAAGAAGCCAAAAGGGACAATGAGTTAAGAATTTTTATATTATTCTTTAAAATAAGTTGTATTTTACTCTTAAATTGGTACAGAGGAGATACAAAAATGACAAAATCCACAAATTAACTTTGAACTCTGTCCTCTGAGTCCAGCAGCGGACTTCACTCTATCGCCTTATCATGACGCAGAATCAACACATTCATTAGCCCCTTGCTACAGACACCATGTATACATTTCCATCGCTGCTCGCCTCCACTGGCCAGTGTTGGGCCCAGGGAAAACTTCAGCACAATAACAAAGCACCAAGGTATCCCTTTTCAGTCACGGACACAACAATGGCCGTCTTGTTTTCTTTCCAATAGATGCTGGGGACGGGGAGGGGGTGGCGACAAGAATGGCCCTCTGAAGACAGTGGTCCTGCTGCTGACACTTTTCATCTCTGGGACTTTGTTGCCAAACACTGGCCTGGTGGCTCCACTCCAGCAGCGAATAGAAGTCGAGGGGCAATTAAGTCGTAAGGTGGTCTGTGTGGGTGTGTGTGTGTGTGTGTGTGTGGGTGAATGCTTCTCCATTGACTGATACCAAACCCTTCCTCCCCCACATCCTTGCCCTGCCTCCTATTGAAGCCCAGAGGTCACCGAAAGGCCGAACCCAAAACTTCAGTCCCTTGATTCGCCGTCTGAAGCCGGTTTTTGGAAACCCTACTCCGACTCGTTTCCTAGCCTTGATGAGTTAAGTCTGGCCGCTGCTCGTGTGATCTCCGCGTTTGTCACGTGCAGAATTTGAGGAATGTATACTACATGAGGAAAGGAGTAACGCGGTCGTTGTCGCGGTGTCGTAACGGGTCACTTCCTGCCAGCTCACATTCCCCTCTGAGCTCATGAGAAGTTCTAGCGACAACCTCCCCGTCTCTAATGAACGGTGGGAGTTCTTAATCAAACCGCCGCTTTAGATTTATATTGTAGAGAGTTGTGCCGTCCAGTCGTCGTTAAAACACAGTGTCCACAGTGGGGGTCTCCATAAAACTTTAACACGCCGTTAACCCTGCCAGAACAAACGCCAGCCAAGACTCAGAGTGAGAGATGGCCTTTTTTCTTTTTCCATCTAAGTTAAGTTCGCCGGGAACGTTGCCATCGCCTTTTTAAAAAAAAACAATTGCGCTTTGGAGGTCTTCCTGCGACTAGGAGGTGCCACGCGGCGTTCCTAACACCACACCTCCAGAATCTGGTCTCCTGCCCACAGACGGCCGTCCTTGGAGGCCGCCCCCTCCTCGTAAACCTCGTGGATAATGATGGCCCCCTGCGGTGATAAAATGAGAAGAAGGAGAATGAGGGGGAGAGGAGGGGAGGAGGCGGGGAGGAGAGAGGTGTAGAGAGATGGGGGGAGAGAGAGAGAGAGAGAGAGAGAGAGAGTGTTAATGGTTTGGACAAGAGACAAAAAGTCTGCCTGAGGCGTGAGAAGATATAATCATGGCCTTCAAGAAGAGCGAGAAGACAAGAAAAATGACTCGGGACGAAAGTGACCTTGATTTAAAGGAAAGATTAAGAAAGATAAAGGTTTTAATAAGAATAATGTCTGCCGGGAGATAGAAATGGTGAAGCGATGATTCGTGTGATGTGATTCATTGAAAGAGAATGAGTGGGTGCGCGGCTATTTAAACACACCTCTGTGAGTGTGTGTCGAATTTTTCCCACACGGTGATCAAAGCGCACCGCCTCTGTGCACCCCGTGACACCACCCGCCCGCCGGCCGCGCGTCTAACCGCGCTCCTACGTCACGCGTACTTTTCCACTGGGAGCCACGGTGCCACCCCCCCGAGGTTCACGCGGGGTTCAGAGGTCGCATTCCCAAGCTGGATATTGTCTCCCTCCCCCAGGCTAGACAAAGAGGCAGTGCGCCCCCACCCAGACAACCCCCCCCCCCCCCCCCCCCCCCCCCCCCATCGCCACCACTATCCCCCCAAGCCTGACTGAGCCGACAGAATGGAGCGACCTGGGAGAACCAGGCGGTGAAGGGGGGGAAGGGGGGTGCTCTGACAACATCGTCTCTACATTCCTCTTCCTGCCGCGGGCTGTGTGTGTGTGTGTGTCGGAGCGACCCCGTGTGTGTGTGTGTGTGTTGTTGTGGAACCGTCCCAGGAGGGCTCCAGGTGGGTGGCACGGCTTGCTGCCGTGTTCCACGGTGTGCTTGGAACACTCGGAGGTGTCAGGGAGAGACGTCGGGGTGGCGGAGTGCTCGGTGGAGCCCGGTCGAGGGGAAGAGGGGGCGCGTGCGTGCGTGCGTCTCAGACCGAGTGTGACTGCACACTCAACCGAAACACACGCTCGCTCACTCAGACATAGACGCACACAGACCAACGGATGCACGCGGGGACACACAAACGCAAACTCACGCCGACAAACCGAAACACACACACTCACTCAGACACACGCACGCACACAAACAGACGCAGGCAGACTCACACTCACTTACTCACTCTGACTAAAAGTCACAAACACACACACACACACACACACACACACACACACACACACACACACACACACACACACACACACACACACACACACACACACACACACACAAAGACTCCAAGTCCAATGGAAAGCAAAAGGGGAGGGATATCATCTCTCGGTAGTAGTACTTATTTGGGAAGCAGTTTAGGGGGGTTGTGTTGTTATGTTGGAGTTGGTGGATACCTACCAGCAGGGTATCGACGCCCCCGACGATGCTGAGACCGAGGCCCGTCCGGCCCTTGGAGATGTCGATGGTGGTCTCACAGCCGGGGATAATGGGGCAGGTCGAGGGGTCAGAGGTCAGGGTGCTCGGGGTCAAAGGGCGACTCGGACCTGAGAGGGGAATGGGTTTTCTTAAAAATCCTAGTATAGTTATTTTTTGACGGATTGTGTTGTTTAGTCATGGTCACGATGACAAAAGACATCACCAAACTATTTTTCTAAACTCGACTTTAAAGATGCAATGAATGTTTAATCCACAATTTGTATAATAACTGAACCACACTAACTCAACTTTAAATACATTAAAGTTAACTAATTCCATCATCCTTCACAGCCACGCCAGTCTTTGTCTTAACCCGAGGCGACTGCACTCACTGCTGACGAGTTCCGGTTCCGCCTGGTCGATGGAGTCCAAGCTGCTGCAAGGCATGCTGGGAGAGCTGGTGAGGCCCGCGTCGATGGACGCCCCCTGGCTCTGGCTGCTGACCACGGCGTCCACCGTTGGGCAGAGGGAGGACGAGGAAGAGGACGAGGAGGTGGTGCAGGGAGGAAGGCTCTTGTCCGAGCAGAAGGTTATCTTGGCCGGCCCCGTGGTGTTCCTCAGCAGTGAGTAGATCTGAGGAGCGGAGAGTGAATTGTTTGTTATTATTAACGAGGGAGTTAAAAGAATTTGTTATTCATGATGACACTTAAAGCTGCAATCAGCAGTTTTTGTTTTGATTGGATTGGGTTTTGATTGAGTCTTGTTGATCTTGTACGTTCAGCTCCGTAGCTTTGGCCAAACAGAGAACCATGACAGTCAATCTAAACACAATTTCATCGCAACGAAGTAGGGCAAGCAACAAGCGCTGATTGCAGCTTCAAAAAACACACGTTAGTGTTAACTAAATACTATTTAAAGGAATGTATGAATTTCAATAGAAGATTATGTTAAACTAGGAGCTGGTCACAATGTTAAAACAACGTCCTATTATTAGACTTGTACACTATGTACAATATGCACGCCTGTATTTTAATCCAATGGGGAAATCCACAGCTATTTCTGAAGTAACACTATATCCACTACTGCTACGGGACGGGTTTTGTCTGTCCTCCGCATACTCTACCTTCTCTAGGGAGTAGCCCAGCACAGATTCACCGTTCACTGTCAACAGTTTATCCCCCGGTTTCATGCAACCCTCCTGTACGTGATAAAAGCAGCGCGAGAAGCGTTAGCGTGCTAGCGGCTAAAGCGGGCTGTCGTAGCCGCATGCTAGCTCTCACCTTCGCCGTGTGTCCCTGCATCTCCGATATGCTCTGAACCTCCACCCCCTGCGAGGTGTCCCCGTCCAGGAAGGTGATGCCTAGCTCGCCGTCGTCCTGTTTTCAAAGTGGAAACAAAAAATTCTAACTTTTGGATAAACTGACCTCAACCGAACACACTAGAAATTATGCTTCTTTATTATTTGCAAACCTTGTGTTGTACGATATGGTGTGGCTCGTGTTCCTCCTTGTCGGCCTCATCTCTCTCAGCCTCACACGGGGAGCTCGATTCAAACTGTGACGGGGAGAAAGAGAGAGAGAGAGACGCTGGCATCAAGGAGCTAACGCTAAAAAATGAATTTGGGTTAGATGGGGGTGTGTGTGTGTGCGTGTGGTGGTGAAGGGAGGAGGGGGTTCAAATTCTGACTCCATTCCTCGTTTTTTTCCCTTTGTTGTCAGTCTGAGTGAAGTTAAACCTCAACCTGACAGCCAGCCGAGTTGGAGCCCAGAGTCTTACTCCTAGATAACTTTTACATCTTCAAAACTTTTGAGCGAGTCGGAAAAAATGACTTTTTTCAGGTTTGCGGCTCCGAGGAACGTACAATTAGGGGAAACAACTCCATCATCCCTCTCTCTCTCTCTTTCTCCCATCTCTCTCAATCTCGACATGTATCAAACTTTGATTCGGTACGTAAAGAGCATTATATATTCGTCGTCATCAACCCCCAAAGAAAGTCCCTGGCCTACATCGTCCTGCGACAGGGAGAGAAAACCACTACAACCTTGTACAACATGGCACTACCACCTGCTCTTGCCAGAGGCTCAACTTAGACAAGAAGAATTACCAAATCACCCCCCGCTGCCTTGGATTCCACTTCATGCTAGAGCAGATTTCTCGGGGCGCTAATGCCTACCTATAAATCGCTACATGAGGTAACACATTCTTGCCTCCGCTCATACTTGATGATAGGTGCGTGTTCGTTCGCCCCTTGGCACCCTATCAATCAAACCGTTTAAAGACGACGGAGGGAATCGAATGAAATGTTAACGCCAGGGATGGCGGCTTGGAGGGAACCAGCAAAGCATGCTTGATTTTGAAAGTAACCAACCGAAGAAATCCTACCCCTCCCTTCAGACCCCCCCCGCCAAAGCCACGCCCCCCTCAACATGCAATTAGCTCGCTAGCTTTAGCAACAGGGCTGCATAGCTTTGTGGAAGACTCCGGTCACGTGCAATGAGTGACGTGCAGAGAGCGCTCGATTATTTGAATTCATTTGTCGGAGCATTCGAGTTATTGATTGCTGTCGCAATGTCCAAAAATGAAAACAAATCGCCTACCCTTCCTTTTGAAGAAGACCCTACCTTAGCCCTTCCTTTCGGAGCTGCAGTCCTTCTTTACCGTAACAACTACAACAGAAGAACACTCCACTGGATGCTTCACAGCTGAACCTTCAACCAATGTTTTTTTGATCACTCCCTCTCACCCATCAATATTAGCACTAATTAACATTAGCACTGATGAGGCTAATGCTATCATTAGCATTGTCAGGCGACCATATAGATCGGGCATTAGCCTGGCCCTGTGACAATGACAACCAGGGTCTCTCTACATGCGCCACCCAGCTCTGTTGACGTCATGCTACATTGTGTTGTTTAGTCTTTCCTGTCTGTGCCGGCGTGTTGTGACTGGTTTAGGGACACCACGACCTGTCCCTCGAGGGGGTGACCTGGTACGGCTGGGCGAGGTCACATGGGGTCTCGATCGACGGCCCGCGCCCTACATAGAGCGATCGACCATGTGATTTACCCCCCCAGACACACACACACACACACACACACACACACACACACACACACACACACACACACACACACACACACACACACACACACACACACACACACACACACACACACCATACACGTCTGCACAAAGTGATACCAGATCCACTGTCACTGATCCACTGGTTTGTGTGGAGCTGGCCTGAGCTGAGTGGGCAATCGCCATCAATCCCTCATCATAATAATAATAATAATAATAATACATTTATAAAAAAAAGTAAAGCATGTTTAGAAAATGTTTAAAAAATAAAACCACTCAATACTACTAAAAGCAAAACTACTAAATACGCTACAATATTTTCTTTAACTACTACCAGCCAGTCCGAGGGGTCCCTTACCTCTACGGGGGGCTGCTCCTGGGGGCACCCATCCTCTAGGCCCGCTCCCACCGGCCCCACGGCCATCTGGCCCAGGGCCCCGGTGTTCCTGAGGGCCAAAGAGAGGGCGTCATAACTCACATTAACCACCCATTCCTCTGTCCAAACCCGGCCCTCTCGGGGGCCCCGTGTGTGTGTGTGTGTGTGTGTGTGTGTGTGTGTGTGTGTGTGTGTGTGTGTGTGTGTGTGTGTGTGTGTGTGTGTGTGTGTGTGTGTGTGTGTGTGTGTGTGTGTGTGTGTGTGTGTGTGTGTGTGTGTGTGTGTGTGTGTGTGTGTGTGTGTGTGTGTAAGGGGCTTTCAGGTTAAGCAAAGGGTCAAGGGAGTGAGATCCCATTGAGCCAACGGTTCCTAACAGCCCCCACTCAAGCCATTCAGTTTAAATGTTGTGTGTTGAAAGGGGGGGGGGTATATTGGAAGACGAGCATCGGTGTTCTCAGTGCAAGTCATTTAGATAACGTGAACAAGCAAGGGCATTTGTGTTTGTTTACTGTCATCACAGGCTATAACTGGAGTTTGTTCAAACTCGTCTTTGTTTTCTCAGTAACAGCGCTCTCTAGTGGGTTGAAAACGGTATGACAGGCATTCACGTATACTATTACTTCATCACTGCATTTAAATTAATCAGAAGTTGGGGGGGCTCATGTGATCAAGGCGGTGGGGGTGGTGGCGTTTTTAGAAACAAAACAAAAGAATGAAAGCTACCTGACGAAAATGATCTTGACTTTAGAAGGTGAGCTCTTGATGATGGAAGACGCGTTCTGGTGGCTGTGGCCGTGCAGCTTCTGCCCATTGATCTGGAAAAGTACAACATATGTGAAGATATATCGTTATTAATAGTTTAAATGGCAACCCTTCA
>NC_079428.1:1665138-1682638 GCF_026213295.1 Gadus chalcogrammus | reverse complement strand
TTACCCCAGCGACCCGGGTTCGATTCCCGCCCGCGGTCCTTTGCTGCTTGTCTTCCCCTCTCTCTCCCATATACCTTCCGGTCTAACTCAACTCTTTAAAAGCATACGTTAAACCTGCAAAAATAACTCTTATAAAAATAGATAATGATATCGGGGCCTATCCACACACGAGATTTGCGTTCACAGCGGACGACTCTTTCGAGAGATCAGCGCCAACCGACGACGACCACGACGCCGCGAGACGCTATGAACCGCCATGATAGACAAGGGCGGGCTTTTACGGGCCAGTCGGGGCTTCAATAACTTCCCCTCACGACTACGCTCCTCTCCTTCCCGCGGTGCTGTTGTTGTTTTGTCGGAGAGAGGCGTACCTTGTCCTTGGTGGCGGCTTCGGCGGCAGCGGCCCGTTCCTCGTGCGAGTCGGTGGTGGAGGACTGAGACAAAGAGACAAAAAACGGGAACACAGAATGAAAAACCGACTCTGCGCTTTTATTGTGTCGCTCTTTGCAGCCGTCAGAAGCTGGGATCTTTGACCTTGGGACCGCGGCCAAGCGCAGGCTGTGCTCGTTTCCACGCGGCGTTGGCTGGTAAATAATATAAAAGGGACAATAGTGGTGATGAATCACATGCAGGTTGTTTCTGGGTGAAAACCGGGTTGTCCACGGTGCGTTCGCCGAAGCATAGTCACCCGTGTTTACCGGTTATCTTATAAGGAGGATTCAAGTGCTTTCACCAAAAACAACCAGGACATCTCCACGGCAACCTTGCGATTACCGGCTTGACAGAGCAGTGAAAGCAAGGTCAAAGTCGTGGGTTTATCTAGCACATACTTACTACTTCAGGGGAAATATATGGTTGCTAGGAAATTTGGTCACTGTAGGAAGTTCATGCTATTTATAGTAGCTGCACGCACATGCACATGCACATGCACACACCACAGAAGAAGAAAGACATGCAAATAAATGGCAGTGTAGTGACACTCGCATCAGCACATTGTGAAACAAAAACGAGTTATGAGATATCATGCGAATTCCCAACACACACACCACGGACTCGAGGGCGGGGGCGAGCGACGGCGGGGTGGGGGTTGGGGGTGGGTGCGGTTAGCGGGGGGGTGAGGGTGAGGGTGGTCTAACCTGGGGGAGAGCAGGGGGCGTTAGGCAGGTTTGATTAGTGCGAAGCAGGCCTCCGAGCTGGAGGAAGGGCAGAGGCGGCTTCTGGAGGCAACACACCACAGGGCATGACGTTCACGCACGCCACCGCAAGGGGGCAAATGTCATTTCAAACGCTTCCGACAAGAAATGATTTCACCCGGGATAAAAGAGGAAAAGTGCGAAAGAAAGAAACGGATCGTGGTGATGACAATGAGCTGCCATCTTGTTTCCTCCTTTCAGCCCCTCTCTCTCTCTCCACAAAACGTTGGTTATTTCTTTCTGTGAAAAGAACGAGTGGACATCGAGTCCTCTGGGCTCGCTCGTTCGGCACGCACCGGAAGGATTTCAGACTCTCGAAACGGGCCGACGTGTAATTGTACTCCCTAGGCGGTGAGGGAGCCATTTTCTCCGGCTGGTTGTTATAAAAAGGCCATCTTTAAAGAAATCCAATAAATAGGCGGGAAAAAAAGAAGGGGACCTTTTGAGTACGGCCTATCTGCCATGACGCCGACAGCAATCTCATGGGACGCGGGCTGAAGGAAATAGGCCTCCTCTCCCCCTCTCTTATCTCTCACATGTGGCCTCCTCTGTAGCACTTCCACTTGGCTGGAGTGGTTGCAATGTTTGATTTGCAGCGTATATGTTTACATGTAGAGGCTGCGTCGGCCTTAGGATAGTATGGCAACAAAGCGGCCATTTTAGAGAGGTCGAGGTTGCCTGGAAGCAAAACGGGGCGCTGTGGTTATTCTGGAACGTTGATGTTTCTCAACCGATTTCGATGAGTCGCTTTTATTCGAGGGCTTCTGATCTATGTGGAGTAAAAAAAGGATATGTTTTATGTAAAAGAGATATATTAAAATGTTATGTGAATATAAAAAACTGGTTGCGAAATGTAGACCTATCCAAGATGTTTTTGGATGAATGTCACCAAATGGCAGTTATTGCTTTATATATATATATATATATATATTTTATTTATTTTTTTCATTTTGTGTTAATTTCTTTTTCCCCTGTAATCCATCTTCTGTCCAAAGGTTTGTTAAAGGTCCACCCTAGCTGAAAGTGTCCTAGTTCATAAGTAGACGCCATTTCAACCATCGTTCTCTAACCCTGGGTCCAACTCTTCCATCTGTACTCGGGTGTGTTCGTGCACAGCTTCCCACCGTGGCATGCGTTCAGCGACGCCTCAAAATATAAACGATTTGGGGGGTTGGGGGGGGTCTTTCACGAGATAAACGACAGGGAGCGGGGAGACGGATGGGGGGAGATTGAGAGGGATAGGGTGATGAGGGCGACGGATGAAGAGGAGGGGGCAGATTGAACGGCAAGCCGGGGAGACAGATTGCCTGGGGTGCGTGTTGTGGCGTGTGTGTGGAAGGCGTGAGATATCCCCTCTGGAGCGGATACCGACGGTGGAAGGGAACCGGGCTGTCTGTTGACTCGGGCCGAGCGAGAGAAAAGCAGCATCAATTTAGTGGAGGACGGAGGTAGTGATAGAGAGAGAGAGGGAGAGGGAGAGAGAGAGAGAGGGAGAGGGAGAGGGAGAGGGAGAGAGAGAGAGAGAGAGGGGGAGAGAGGGGGAGAGAGAGAGAGAGAGAGAGAGAGAGAGAGATGAGATGGTAAGCGGTGCATTTCATCAAAAAGCCTTGAGCCTTCCTGCGTCGCTCGGTGATTCATGAGCCGTCGGAGACGACGACGCCGTCGTGGTGAGTCAGACGGTAGAGATGGACGCCGGCCGAGGGGAACTCTAGTCAGCGGAGCTCGTATGGCCGCGGCCACTCATGGACCGAACTAATGAGTCGGATAATTACGAACACGGCGAGAGTCGACCCTCTGTCTCTGTCTCCTCTTTAACAGAGGTCACCGCAGCTAGAAGCTCACCACGGGATACACATCGGATTGAGACGCACTTGTTCAGAGCGGCTCTTATTGGATGTTTGAACGCCCTGGCACTTAATGTACGCACTTATTGTATGTTGCACGTCCTTGTATTTGATGTATGCACATATTGTATGATGTACGTCCCGGCACTTAAAAATAGTACTCAGCATTGTGTATCATCTCATCATAGCTATCTTTCTTGTGTACGGGGAATGGGTTAACCTAGCGGTTTTTAGTGTAAGTACCCCCCCCCCCCACGAAGAACTCGACCGTTGGGACTTTCATAAGATGAGGCGGCACCCTGTTGTCACTGAACCAGGGTGGGGGTTTAAGGGTAGCATGTGGGTGCGGGGGTACACCCGTCTTACCCGGGGACGGTGGATGATGCTCTGGACCAGGAAGGCGACGGGGTTTCCCGCCTTGCGTATGGCCTCCACAGCCTCCTCGTGGCTGGCGTCCCTCAGGTCCACGCCGTCCACCTGATCAATGCATCAATACATCAATACATCAACAAATCAATACATCAATACATCAACGCATCAACCCGTCAATACAGCAACAACAAGTCCCAGAGGATCGACCAATCAGGCGATCCGTAGTGCCTACAGTCAGTCAAACGTGTCGACCCATTCCAGTGGGACCAGATTAGTTTATAATGTCTTTTGACCCTTTTTAATCAAGGGCAATGAGTTTGAACTTGTTAAGTGAACTGAAGTCAACCAGGCGTTGGGAAGATGTTGTTAATTGCGTTATCCTATCAACGGCGGCAATCACAGACGCTTAAAATCGAATTCCCTCTAGATTGGACCGCCTGAAATGACATTAAAACAGGCACAGCAAAGTGACAGCAGTGCACTCATCAACATCCCCCCCCCTAACCCCTCTAAACACGTGCCCTTGGCCTGACCTCTGCCCATGCCCTTGGCCTGACCTCTGCCCATGCCCTTGCCTTGACCTCTGCGCGACCCTCTGGCCTGACCTCTACCCATGCCCTTGGCCTGACCTCTGCGCGACCCTCTGGCCTGACCTCTGCGCGACCCCTCGGCCTGACCTCTGCGCGCCCCCTTCGGCGGCCCTCACCTCGACGATGCGGTCGCCCGTCTTCAGGGTGCCGTTGCGGCCGGCGGGGCTGTCGTCCAGGATGTGCTTGATGAAGATGCCCCTCATCACCTCCCCGTTGCTCAGCCGGCTGCCCATGCCGCGCCCCCCCACGATGCTGATCCCCAGCGACTTGCCCGTCTCCCTGAACAGCTCCACCCTGGCGACGAGGACAGAGAGGAGGGGTTATCGACATGGGTGAGACCCCCTTACCTGCTCCTCGTACCTGACCTGAAGCATCTTATCCTAGCTAGCTTTGTTGTAAATACGGAATAACCTGCTAATGCCCTAAATGTAAACGTCTGTAAGTCTAAAAGTCACTTTGATGCATGCATCTGCTAGCTAGCCAAAGAGAGCACGTCAGACTATGCTCGCTGTGCATTCTTATCAGATTATATACAGCAGTTGTCTGCATTTTTTAAAGATAATGAAAGAGTGTCAGTGGGGTTTAAACGGCTAAGGAAATTGGACGCAATTTTGTCATTTTGATTTCCTTTCGGGCGGATCGTTGACGGGCTGTTCTTGCCTCCTTGTAGCCTCAGCGAGGCTAGCCTACACCAGGCTACAAGGCTAGGATACAATAATAATAATAAATGTTATTACTATTGCTCTTTATATTTCTAGAATCTCAAAGTGCTACAGAGAAGTAAAAATAAAATCGTATCAAAATAAAAGCAATTACAACAATTAAAAAATGACCAACAAATGGTTAAAGGAAGAAGGAAAACTAGGATAATGCTTTCAAACAGCCCCTTGTTCCCTTGTATTCTTCCCTAGCTAACCAACTGACTAACCAACCAACTGAATCCCCATGGGTGATCAAACTGAGTGCGTCAGACTGATGTAGCGGGCATACTTCCGGGCTAGGTTCCAGTTGCTGTACGAGGCGCTCTCCTCTCCCTCTCCGTCCTCTCGCTCCGGTAGCTTCGGACTGCTCTGGCCCGCTCTACGATGCAGCCCACGGAGAGCACAGTTAGTGTTTATAGATCCCAGGTGAGGAACGTCAGTTTTTAATCAAAACGGCCGCAAACATGTGGAAGGTGATCCGGCCTTAATGTCGAGGGTTGAAACTGAGATTTAGCGTGTTTTAATTTCCCGTCTTGGATCGATAAAGAACGAGTTATCTCGCGGCCATATCTAATGTTTTAGTTTCTCTAATGGTGTTTTATTATTTGCAGGGAGGAGGGGCCGTACGGTGGGGCGGGGGCTCCGGGGGTGAGGTCGTCCTGAGCCTTCATCACCAGGCCGGCCTTGTAGTCCTCCAGATACTCCGCCGGGACGTAGGTGATGCTGCGCACGCACGCGCACACACACACACACACACACACACACACACACACACACACACACACACACACACACACACACACACACACACACACACACACACACACACACACACACACACACACACACACACACACACACACACACGCGCGCACACACACAGTAAACACACACAGTAAACACACATACAGTAGACACACACACACATACATACATACACACATACAGACATACAGACATACAGACAGACGGACACACACATAAAAACACACACATATATACACACACACACGCACAAGAACACGCACGGGCACAAATGTAAATTAGTTAAAATAACATACATAATACAAACATTTGTCCGCCTCTCTGAGCTTGAGACACCGGAGGTCTGTCGTACCCCCACCCAACTATTCTTGCGTCAACATCCACGAGCGTCTCTGGTAAACAGACACTTCGGGGCTCATTGCTTAATGCAACAGCCGGCATTCACTCAATGGAGTGTGAGCTCGCACACGACTAAATATGTCTGTGTCAGACCTCCGCTGCCTGTGGTTGTAAACAGGGAAATCACCTCTTAATGCATCCGTAGCTGTCTCATTTACATTCAAGAGTTTTCTCTCTCCGCCACTCACTGTCTCTCGCTGCCTCTCGCTCTCTCTCTCTCTCTCTCTCTACCTCTCTCTCTCTCTCTCTCTCTACCTCTCTCTCTGCCTCTCTCTCTCAGCCCCTACATCTCTCTCTCTCTCTGCCTCTCTCTCTCTGTCCTTCTCTCTCTCTCTCTCTCTCTCTCTCTCTCTCTCTCTCTCTCTCTCTCTCTCTCTGCCTCTATGTCTCTCTCTCTCTCTCTTTCTCTCTCTCTCTCTCTCTCTCTCTCTCTCTCTCTCTGCCTCTCTCTGTCTCTTTCTCCGTCTCTCTCTCTGCCTCTCTCTCTCTCTCTCTCTCTCTCTCTCCCTCTCCCTCTCCCTCTCTCTGTCTCTGTCTCTGTCTCTGTCTCTCTCTCTCTGCCTCTCTCTCTCTCTGCCTCCCTCTCTCTCCAAGCCCCGTTCCAATTTAACTGTGTGCAAAACACTGCAGAGAGAATGAACGCCGGCTCCATTATTCAGACGAAAGATCGCACGCCGCCTGTCATGGTGCTCAAGGTGAGATGTGGATGAATTATGCATGCCCCCCCCCCCCCCCCCCCCCCCCCCCCCAAACCCCCCCCCTGCGTTTAATCATCCACAACAGATGTTTGTCTCATTCATGACTGTCTGATCAAATGTTTGTTCATGGGTTGTCCAAATCTCTTTCTCCCAAATTATGTCTTAAAAGTTTGATGGGTGAGACATCAATAATTCATTTGTTCAGAGTTGAGTATCGACCGATGTTAAGGGGAGCAGGGGGGGGGGGGGGGGCAATGTGTCGGTTTCCGTGGTGATAGCACTATTAGCAATCTGTTGATGACGTGAGGGGATTTTTGAAGAGCAGCTCAGTGGAGAGAGAGAGAGAGGGGGGGTGGTGACGGTGGCATGGCATCGTGTGCAGTTCTGTTGACGTGGTGGCATGCGTGACTGTGGAATGAATCCTCACAAGGGGGGTTCGTCAAAGGACACAAATCCAATCTGGCAACACATTAAAAAATGTAAGAAAAAGCAGTTGATAGGCACACTTTTGACGAGCACAAAAACAGCCAAAAACGAGTGACGTGAGCGAGTCAGACGCACGGTAACACAAGGAATAATAACCAGACAAACAAACACACTTGTAATCAAATATTTTTCCTCTCTCAAGCCACACGGAAAGAGACGAATAAATAAGAAGAAAAGATGGTTAAAAGGCGTCGTTAGTTTGGTCGTTAGTGGGTCAGTCAATTCAAGAGATTTATCCAGCTATTATCCTCAACCGTGTGCTCTTCAGACGTGAAACGGCAATCTCTCGTCTGCTCCCACAAGAGGTTATTTATGGTGAATATGGAAATAAATGGGAGGCCTGCGCGCATGGAAATTGCTTTTTCACAAAATAGGCCAACATTTAAATCTTTAGTTAAAGAATAATGTTGTGTCAAATTTCTGTTTAAAGACGTGATTCATCCTTTGCCGGCATTAAGGATCCACCACGTTATTTTAACATGAATTGTCAGCGCAGCTACAGATGATGGCTGTTTCCCTGGATAAAACCCTTGTGATGAGGAGCATGCATGCGAGTGGAGGCGGGAAAATGGAGAAGAAGAAGAAGGAAAAAATCAAGATGGCCTCCGGTGATTTTTGTCACTGACACACGGCCAGTGTGGATGTTATACTCACACATAAAAGGGGCACACATCATCCTCGGGTGAACAAGCAGATCTAGAACATGAAGATTTGGGGTGGGGGGGGTGAGTTTGTTTTGTTGAAAGAAGTGAAGCAAACAAAATCTGACAAGTTGATCACAGCAGCTCCTGCACTTAGAGGCACAGCGGTAGACAATTTTTTTCGTCCGTGGGTAATTTGAACAGATAATGGCGTGAAGAACCGGGGAAGCAAAGAACGTCATATCTTTCAAAAAACAAGTGTCTGGTAAATAACTGACGTGTTGCGCGCGGTACCCTCAAGGAAGCACCTGAAAAGAAAAACGTACTGCGAGACGATTCAACTCATGATGTCCGTGATAAATGAGCAGTCCCCCTTTGTTATCTACTGCTGCTGCCCGACCTGCTGCCTTGTAGATAAAACTCAACTGTTTGTTATCTCAATATATAAAAAAGATGATGTTGTTAATTTAGTAAGAAAGAAACAAGGACAAACAACACACCGGTAAGACAACTAAATCATGAGCACTTGTTTTCACATTACGGACCGCTATTAAACATTTACATCGTAAAAAGCAACATAACTGCAGACTACAAAAAAATTATAATTTTGTTAATTTACTTTGAAAGAAACATCGACATCAACACATCGGTAAACCAATTAAATCAAGCATGCTTATTTTACTGCATCCCTTTCTTCTATTCAACCGAGGTCGCCTTAGCTTGAAGCTAGGGTTAAACTTCGGATTGACCCTTTGAACGTTCCCATCGGAAAAACATAACCGGCGACTAGAAAATAAAATGTTCTCGTTAATTCACTAAGAAAGAAACAACATCAACACACTGGTACTGGTAAAACAACTCAATCACGAGAGCCTATTTTTACACTACCCTAACTCTTTCATTCACTGTAACAGAGGCTAACCCCGGGCTACATATCGGATTGAGACGTTTTTTACGATTCACATCGTAAAAAAGAAAAACGACATAAGCGCGGATGGCGGGGGGGGGGGTGTGGCCTCACCCCAGGTCGGGCCCTATGAGGGAGTGGCGTCGCAGCATGGCGCGCGCCTGGGCGTTGCTCAGGTTGGCGGTGGGCTCTCCGTTGATGCTCAGGATGAGGTCGCCCACGCCCAGCCGCCCGTCGCGACTAATGGAGCCGCCATGGATCACGCTGCGGATCTGCATGCCCAGACCCTCCTTCACCGCGCTCACCGTCATGCCTGGAGGGGAGGAGGAGGAGGAGGTCAGGGCAGTCCGAGTCTGGCCTGGTGTGTGGTTGTCTATTTGTGTGTGTGTGTGTGTGCATGCCTGTCTGTGTGGGTTGTTCGACTAATTGTGTGTGTGTATGTGTGCATGGTTGTCTATTTGTGTGTGTGGTTGTCTATTTGTGTGTCTGTATGGGGGTGTGTGTGTGTGTGTGTGTGTGTGTGTGTGTGTGTGTGTGTGTGTGTGTGTGTGTGTGTGTGTGTGGGTGTGTGTGTGGGTGTGTGTGTGGGTGGGTGGGTGGGTGGGTGGGTGGGTGGGTGGTTTTCTATTTGTGTGTGTGTGTGTGTGTGTGTGTGTGTGTGTGTGTGTGTGTGTGTGTGTGTGTGTGTGTGTGTGTGTGTGTGTGTGTGTGTGTGTGTGTGTGTGTGTGTGTGTGTGTGTGTGTGTGTGTGTGTGTGTGTGTGATTGTGGATGTGTGTGTGAGATAATAAATCAGAATAATAATTGATGAACTACTTTTTAGTGAACCAATGCCGAATTAAATCCATGAAGAACTATTCATTGTCTCACAAATCAGACTTTAGATTAGGTCCCCTAAACTAAAGCCTGATGGCAGACTTGTCTGAGCTAATGACGCGTTTCATTTTCTTTCACTTCATATTTGTTGAGACCAATCATGTTTCTGGAAGCGGTGATCTGTGAGCTTGTAATTTTGCTAACATAAACTCGACCAGCCCTAGTGAACAGTAAACAAGTCTCTGCAAAGGGTTCCGACCAACGCTGTCTAGACAGGCCGCTGGAGAAATATACGTATTAAAATACCCTTCTGAAAGCCTGGTCTGTGATGCGTGAATGAACTCCACTTCGCTAGTATATACTCATAACAAAATAGGAAACGCCACATAACTCCGGCCCTTTGGTTATTGGTTCTCAGCTGCAATAGTCGGACAGGTGGATCTGGGATTACACATTAATCCCAGATTTTACTACTAAAAATTGTTTACTACTTTGAAGGTTGGTATGCAGCCAAATAAAAGTAAACTGAAAAACCAAACTAAGGCAACTTAGTCTGATAATTGCAGGTGTGGACACAGTCACCCCATGTTGCCGTTGTTGCCGCAGGTGTTGCTTTTACATTGAACAAGTCATATTTTTGCAGCGATTTTTGGCGAAATTCTGAATGCAACATTTCCTGACCCTTCACCTCCCCTGTTATTCCGGAGGTAACAAAATAACAAAAATAAAAACATGCGTTGTCGCCAACAAGACCCACCGAGACTGGAGTTGCCCTTGACGACCGTGATGGTTCTTTCAAAATCACTGCCGAGAGTTGTCGTATCCTCTTCACTGTCTGTTGAGGGAGGGCTCATCACCTCTGACCCATCCTTCAAGGTGAAAATTGAAAGCAATTATTCATAAAATGTTTTAGGGTCGGGAGCTAGAGTGCAGGGAACAGTCTGGCACCATTAAAATAAAACATTTAAAAAAGGCGAGAAAGAAAATATAGTAAGCTGTTGGCTTTTGCAGATGGTTGAAATATGGTTTGCTTATGAGAACAGAGTTATTGAAATCGGACACTTTGTCTTGGGACCAAAGGGTCAATTTATCGATCACCTCAGAGGTCATCGATAAATTGACCCTTTGGTCCCAAGACGAAGTGTTCAGGTTCGTTTGACGGACGACCATACCTTCACGAAGAGAGCGCTGGCGTTCCTGGCGCTCCCGGCGTCTCCCGCCTCGATCTCGTAGCGCCGCGCCTCCACCGTCTCCTCCTCCTCCTCCTCCCCCTCCTCTTCCTCACCTCCACCCTCCCCTCCCACCAGCGGCTCCATGCTGCCGTAGAGATCCATCCCGCCTTCTGCTTCCGCGAAACCGCAGACGGCGGCCATGGCGTCCGGGCCCCGGTAAGACGTCTCGTACCCCGGGGGCCCGAACGCCATCGAGGCGTCAGTGGGGGAGAAGGGCTCCGTGGCGTCGCCGAAGGCGTCCATCGCTTCGAAGGCGGCCATCTCGTCCAGAGGCTCCGAGCGCCGTGGCAACAGCTAGGACGCGAACGAAGCCGAGAAAAATAGTTGATCAATTGATGTGAAAACCCGAAACCCGAACAGGCAGCGTTTTACCGCCAGAGACATATTGTACCACCAGGTGTGAGCGTGATTAGCCGTTACAAGCCGCTTTGAAAATCGGCCTCTTCTGACATCAAAAGTGGGAGTGTCCACCTAGATGTGTGTTGGATATGAGCAACGTTTGCTACAGTCCACTGGGTAGGCTGGTAGACTGATCTATCCAGCACACATCTAGCTGTGGACACGCCCACCTTTGTTGTAGAAGAGGCCGATTTCCAAAAACGGCTTTTGGTGGCTAATCACACTCGCACCTGGTGGTATAATAGGTCACCTTTAAGGTCGTCAGTCGCACTCTGTTGGGCCTGAGAACAGCAGAATGGCCTGGAGGGAGGGGATTGAGATGAGCTAGGTGGGCAGTCTCTGGGGTTTGTCTTAAAGATGCGTGGCGGTGAAGACATCACGCCGTAGACGGCCACAAGCAGTTCCCGGAAAGATGGTTGTTTTGTGTTCAATGCAGCAAAACAAGGCTGTGTTCTGTGTTTTACACCAGGGACACGAGGCCTGGCTAAGGGAAGGCCTTTTTTATATTTGTTTAATGACGTACAGATTAACGGGTGATGAAACTATACGGTGCACAGTGGAAATATAAAAGATGAGAGGAGTGTAAACACGATGCAGGAATGTGTTTTATGGGACGACTCGCAATCTTTGAAGCAGACTAATTGAACGACGAAATGTATTTTACAGAACCCAATTCCACCTACCATCTATCATGTGACCACTATTTATATATATATATATAGGCTACGGTATATCAATACAATATAAAGGGCAAGTGGTGTGCTATTACTTTTTCTGTCTGATGAATTAGAGAGAAAGAGGGGAATACAACAGAGGTATACTAAACATGTGGGCTGCACGTTTCCTTCTTGTCTGAAATGTGTTTTGTTATTATTCAGAAGCACCCCATGGCTATCGGAGCGCGCTTTGGAGAACAACAATGCGGATGACATTTTGGCCCCTGCCCTATCACACATACATTATTGATCCCCCCCGCTGCCTCTTTTCAATCTCCACAATACCCGAGCTGCCGCCGACACGCAATAATAATAACCCAGGAATGTTTTATTGTTTTTGCTCCAACGCTTCAATCTGTGTCCGGCCCGCTGGTCGAAACCGGTGAGACACAGAGGGGGGGGGGGATGGGTGTTACCTTGGGGGTGGAGAAGGAGTGCAGGGGTCCCAGGTGGTGGTCTAGGGGCTCCATGGCGTCACCCCCACCCCCGCCCGCGGCGCTGACCCGGCCGCTGCACATGCTGCCGTGCAGGGCGATCATGGAGGCGTGCAGCGAGTCGTCCTCCATCCCCGAGTAGCTGAGGTCCAGCGCCCGGTCGTCATGGAGATCCGTGTCGCCGGCGTCGATCTGGAACCGCAGACGCAGACACGTTTAGAAAACAACGATGTCGCTTGTTTTGTCGTGGTGTTTGTGGAATTGCGTTGGTTTGTGAAGCGTATAAGCGCAGGTTGGGGGGGGGGGGGGGGGGGGGCGAGGAGCCGGCCAATCACGGACCAGCCCTTCTCGGAGGTTAGCGTTCTGTGCTAAAGACGGCGAGAGCGCGCTGATCGTTTTAATGGGTTTGGGGGCCGAGGGAGGGGTTGGGGGGAGGGGGGGGCGACACACAGATTGTGTGTTTGTGCAGAAGGGATTCTTGAGATCCACCGGGAAGCACTGATAACACTCTTGTGTTTTGGGTGTCACTTCGGGTCAGATCAACTGCCAGCACGGGAAGCTATCTTCAAATCGGATCGTGAAGACTAACAGCGCTATTCCTACTCACGTTACAAACAAACAAACATCCATTTAAACAAACGACGGCCACAACAACATCCTCTCGCAGTTATAGCCAGGACAGACAGCGGGATTAGAGGGAGGGAATGATTGGCAGCTTGTTGTTTTTTCACCCAATTATATTAGTCTGGACTTTGATTAGTCCCCGCCCCCTCCCAGAGTAGGCCAACTGACCAGGGCCGGTTCTGCCCGGTACAGAGTCCCCTCGGCATCTCCGTCTCTACCCCACATAGAGGGACACCCTAGTAAACCCATGGCGGGCCATGGCGGTGATGGTGACGATGGCGAGGAAGAAGAAGGTGAGGAAGAACTTCTTTGCTCATCGCATTGCGGCTGCCGAGAGCCGGAATATCTGTATATTCCCTGGACGGATTGGGAAGATGCGTTCAATTCAATTTTATTGCGGCAGGTTTTTCTTTCCCTTTTAAAATGAATCATGAATGAATACACACGAACGAGCCCTTTCATCTATTGACTCCGTCGCATTTCAATCAAAGCCCAGCCGAGGAAAGATGGAAAGTTGAGAAGAAATGTACTCTATGTGTGTATGTGTATATGTGTGTATGTATATGTATATATATATATACATATACATACACGCGTCGCATAGAGACATACACACACACACACGAACACACACAGAGTACATTTGTTTCAGCTTTCCAACTATCCATGTGTAGATAGGGTTTCTTTCTTCTTCAGTCTGCTGGATGTTGAACATTGTCTGTATTGTCTTCTCCATGCCTGGTACAGATAACCGATTTAAAGCAAGAGAGTAGAACAGAGATTACACGGGTCAGGGCCGGTTCTGGGGCCTCAGGCAGCCGCCATGGTGGACGTGAGGGGGGGGGGGGGGGGTCAGTGTGATGGAGACCGACCCTGAACACACAACACACTGACATCCTTCCTACAACACACACACACACACACGCACACAGGCACGCACACACACACACACGCACACACAAACACACACACACACAGACACACACCCTGAGCCTAACCCTGGCCTCTGCTTCGTCCTCCCCGTAGCGGATCCCACACAAAGCCATCATGAGCCTGAACCTGACAGACGGAATCGAAAGAAAGGATAAAACACGAAACAGAAAAAAAGCTTTCCTCGCGTGACGCATCGTGCACACAGTATTTTCTACAGGGGCTTTTTAAAAAATATAGTGTCTGCGCTCTTCGAAAGATAGACGTCTCAATAGCAGCGTCAATATCAAACAAAGGCCAGGGCGTATTGTAGCGATTCCCGACGTTGATCTGAAGCCATTGAAGATGTTTAACCATGCGGCCTCTGCTGTCTGCTATGAAATATTCAAGTGCCGGTAAGGTGAAGCCCTCATTATAACAGAGTCGGCTGCATCGTGAAAGAAAACACACACACACACACATCACTTATCACCACACACACACACACACACACACACACACACACACACACACACACACACACACACACACACACACACACACACACACACACACACACACACACACACACACACACACACACACACTACAACTACAACAGACTAGAAACCGATGTCTTGGAAAAGGGCGGTCGATGAAACTCCAGAAGCCCCATGGAGCCATGGAGAGAGGCTGGTGGAATCGCCTGTGAGGGCCTCTTGACTTCGTAAAGTACGCTTGGACAACGAGGTCTTACACTAACACGCCTCGAACAGAAACATCAACGCCTACAGGTATGGGCGGCGGTGGCTGAGGGCGAAGAGCGGGTTGGCTGCTAGCCGCAAGGTTGCTAGTCCGATCCCCGGCTCCTCCTAGCCGAGTGTCGAGGTGTCTCTGAGCGAGGCACCTCAACCTCACTGCTCCCGACGAGCTGGCTGTCGCCTTGCGTGGTCGACACCGCCGTCGGTGTGTGAACGTGTGCATCAATGGGTGAATGTCAGGCAGTATTGTAAAGCGCTTTGGATAAAAGCGCTATATAAATGCAGTCCATTTACCAAGTATCGTTACTCTGACACGGTAATGCGCAGCATTAACACGAAAGACCAACTGTAACCATTAACATCAATATTAATATTTTCTTACAGGCAGTGGTTTGGCCATCCCTAACAGACACCTATCGTTACTCTTGCATGATAACGCACAGCATTAACAACATGAATGACATACCGGAACCATTGACATCAATATTAATATTTTCTTACAGGCAGCGGTTTGGCCACCCCAATCTGGACGACGCCCAGCTTGGCACCCTTCAGGGCCTGGACGGCGTCCTCTAGCGTGGCGTTCTCCAGGTCGGTGGCGTTGACGAACATCAGCCGGTCGCCCGGCAACAGCCTGCCGTCGCACTCCGCCACGCCATTGGGCACCAGGGAGCGAATCACGATCACTGTTTTGGCGGGGTCCATCGGATCCTGTGGCGGGAAGCAGAACGTATACTGTAGCTTTAATGTTTAGCTTAGAGTTACAGCTACATGAACTGTGAATTACTCACAACTGCCGTCACTCTTGTTTATGAGGGATAATAACGAGATAAAAACTAAAATAACCTGTCAATAATAAATACTACTAAAATAAATAATAGTAGTTGCCGATAAGTTCGGTTGTATTTGAAAACCGCAAGGCCTCTCTAAACTTCCTCTCCTGAATGCAACATTTCCAAAATACAACGGAAGAAAAAAAACAGAAGGCTGCGCTGAAGAAGTTTCCCCGGTTTAATTAAACTTTGAGCACAAGACGAGATGGGAACATAATGTTAAGGGTGATTTGAGTGGCGTGTGCCCTTCAGAGGAGAAACTTTTTTCCTATGTTTGCCAAAAGAAAGTATAACCACTGCTGCGTGTGTGATTATTGTGCAGCTCCTCAAGGTAGGGGCACTGCTTTGACCTGCGTATCAAAAACAAAACACAAAAAAACGATTTCCTGAATTCCACTCGGCTGTTTTTGTCCTGGAGGAATACAGCCACAGCCGCCGGTTCAAACTAGCTTAAGTTAGTTTTATTGTTCGGCTTTAGCTATCCTTTATTGAAAATGGCAGGTTTATTCCATCGAAGGCCCTTCCTCTGCAGTGTGTTCCCCACCAGCTGACAACTTGACAACAGAATTAAAGGGCAGCGGTAACTACGCTACGCTATAAAGACGTTGTGTTAGCATGGCGTCAACAAGAGTCAACGTGTCGGGATGTCACTGCAGCATAACACGCAAATCATTCCCCGCACTCAAAGTCGTAAACAAAAGCTGGGTACACCGCCGATGGCAAAGAAAGAAACCGAGAAAGAAAATCCCAAGAGCGGGAAAACCGAATCCCAGAGGGTTTCCTCCCAGCGTTCCCAGTACCTGGTAGTCCAGGATGCTGAATCCCAGTCCTCCCTCGCTCTTCTCCAGCTCGATGTGCTGGATCTCCGACTCCCACATGGCCAGGGGGGACACCGGCCCCTCCACCGGCACGGCCTCTTCCTCCTGCACCTCCGCCTCCGTCATCATCGTCATCATCATCGCCGCCGTCATCTCCGCCTCGTCCGCCTCCGAGAGTTCCGGCGCGGCCAGGAAAGCGCCCGGGTCCGCTTGCGTCTGCGGAAACCGAAAGTAGGAAAACAAAAATCGCAGGTCTGTGTGTTTGTGGCGCATTGCACCCCCCCCCCCCCCCCCCCCCCCCCCTCGCTACTCCCAGAAACCACGGCGTCCCTCACACCCCTGTGGTTCTGTTTCAGAAGTTTCTGGCGCGAGATGAAAGGGAAATATCAGGGGGAGGCAAAGCGAAGAGGGGAGGTGGTGGAGGGGGGAGGAGTGGGTGGTGGTGCTGGGGGGGGGCCTGAATTGGACATATCTGCAGCTGAAACTCCCCCAGCCCATCTCCATCACTCTCTCTGCCTCTCTCTGCCTCCTCTCCCTCGGTCTCAGTGGGGCGTTGGCTGCCCCGCCCCCGCTACACGATGGTGGTGTCACTCGATGGATTGGCGTTCGTAAAGTGCCAGGCATCTCTTGCGTTAACCTGCACGCCCGCCCCCACTTCCCGCGTCTTAATCCAGCCAGTGTTGATTGGCAGGCATGAAAGCCAATGGAGCGCCGGGCGGCTTGTGCTGAGCTAATAATAACTGATAAGCGACCAGAGGAGGGAAGGGCTTACGGTGACTTCGCTCTAATCAGGTCCTCTGGCAGGCTTGCGGGCGCGCTGGATTTGTGGATGCATGACAATGCATGGGAGGGGATTTCCTTCAATCGCATGTTGGGTTTATTCTTTTGACCTCAGCTGAATAGAAAGTGCAATCTTAGTCTAGAACTAGATGGCTGATGGTATCAGTTAATAACGGGCCACTGATAACGGCTCTATTATATTAAAGTACCATGCATATGGACTGGCTGTTTTGGTTAATGAGATATTAATTGAAACTTTCTGACCCCTTCCAGAAGAAAATTAGTCCATTATAGCATCGGTTTAGATGTATGCTGATTTCCCATAGTTTCGTCCAAATCCCTAAAGTACTTCCACAATTGTTTCCTCTATTATCATAAAATGCTTGATATAACTTGTTAACAAGAAAGTATTTTCTGCTTCCCCACACAAATATATTCTTATTCGTAACGTATACCGTTTTTTCCATCCTAAAGAAATACATGTTTCAGTTATTTTCTATACCACTAATAGTGTACCATACCTTTACAAGAGAGTCCGTAGACAAGTCATCTGATTGGCTGACGTCCGCATCAGTCTGTGGAA
>NC_079428.1:1615138-1660138 GCF_026213295.1 Gadus chalcogrammus | reverse complement strand
ATACAGTGCTTTTCCAGCCACTGGCCACCGAAAGCGCTTTACAAAATCGCCCTCACATTCACCCGTTCGTTCACACACCGACGGCGGAGTCAGCCATGCAAGGTGACTCCAAGCTCGTCAGGGGGCGGTTAGGGTGAGGCGTCTTCCTCAGGGACACCTCGACACCCAGCTAGGGGGAGCCGGGGATCCAACTAGCATCCTTCCGGTTACATCCTCTACCTACTGAGCTAAGCCGGCCCCGAGAAACGCGTCACCGCATGAGAAAGCCGTCCTCGTGACGTACGTACGGCCATCCCCGTGTCTAACGGCAACAAACACACAGGATAACGGGTCGTCGTGACGGCGCGTCGACGCGGCGACACACTTTGTGCCCTGAGCTCTCACCCAGGTTCTTGTCCGCCACGTAGCCGGCGATGGTGATGCCCAGGCCGTGGGCGTTCTTGGCGAGGCTGACGTCGAAGGCGTCCGCCTCCTCCTCTTCGTCCCCTGAGCCCTGCAGGAGGGTGAACACACGGAGGAGAACGCCCGTTAAGTGACAGTCGGTGTCGACGCCCGGTTTCCGAGCCTCCGCCTCCCGACAAGCGATAGCACGACAATGACCGCTGTTCGGTGTGTAGCTCTCTCGTCAAAATACGATAAGACAAAAGGTGAACATGTAGGTAGGGGCAGTGAGGGCGCCCCAAAGGCCCAAGAGGAGACAGAAATGTGTTGAACTGTTGTGTACTCCGCCTGTGAATACTGTGATTAATGTGCACTCAGAACACACAACCGCCGACCGAAAAATAAACGGCAACAAAAAAAAAAAAGTGTGCGACACCGATAAAAGCGGCTGTATTTCAAAAGGGCCATTGAAAGGCGTTCAGGCGCATATAGCGGAGAGAGTGTCGATAAGAGCCGGGGAATCTGTGTTTATCAGCGGGCGGGCCAGGGGCCGGGCTGCTGCAATTTGCTCTTTGAAAAAGGGGGAGCGCAGAGCCGGCGGCAGGCGATCCTCACCGGCTCCCTCGCAGAGCTCTGTGCCTGACGCAAGTATGGACGGCCTTGGTCTGTGTTCCATGAAAGGGCCAGGGGGCTTCTGAGTTCACCTAGATCCTGCATAGCCTCCACCTTAACCCCCCCCCCCCCCCCCCCAGCCCACTTAATGTAAGCACTTATTTTGTATTGTACGTCCTTGCATTTAATGTAAGCACTTATTGTATGCTGTATGTCCTGGTACTTAATGTACGCACCTATTGAGTGTTGGTACATCCTGGCACTTAATGTACGCACTTATTGTATGCTGTACGTCCTTGCACTTAAAAATAGTACTTAGTATCGTGTAGCCTCTTATCCCAGCTATCTCTGTTGTTTATGGGGAAGGGGTTAATCTAGTGATTGTGAGTGCTTGGCAATTGTTTCTATGAACATCCTTATTGAACCGAAGCAATATATATTGTTGTTTCTCTTTATTCTGAGAAATGTACTTATTGTAAGACCCTTTTGATAAAAGCGTCTGCTAAATTCCCTGAATGTAAATGTAAATGCCTCTCATTTACGTGGGATGTCATCTTCTCATCTGTGTGTGATGTCATCTTCTCATTTTTGAGTGATGTCGTCTTCTCATTTGTGAGTGATGTCATCTTCTCATTTGTGAGTGATGTCATCTTCTCATTTGTGTGTGATGTCATCATCTCATTTGTGTATGATGTCATCATCTCATTTGTGTGTGATGTCATCGTCTCATTTGTGAGTGATGTCCTCATCTCATTTGTGTGTGATGTCATCATCTCATTTGTGAGTGATGTCATCATCTCATTTGTGAGTGATGTCATCATCTAATTTGTGAGTGATGTCATTGTCTTATTTGTGTGTGATGTCATCATCTCATTTCAGTGTGATGTCATCGTCTCATTTGCGTGTGACGTCATCATCTCATCTGTGGGTGATGTCATCTTTAAGCTTCGAGCGCTTCGCACCGTTGCCGCGGGGACAGAACCCCCCTCTGAGAGGGGGCGGGGGGGGGGGGGACCCACCTGTTGCTCGGTGACGGTGGGGAGGGAGACGGGGGCGGCGGCGGGGCCCCCCTCCTCCGCGGGGCCCCTGGTGACCACCAGCCGCACCCGGTTCCCACACTGCCGCAGCACCTGGGCCACCTGGTCGCTGCCCATGCCCTGCAGGTCGGTGTCCCCGATCCGCAGGATGTGGTCCCCGCTGTGGAGCCGGCCGTCCTGGGGGGGAGGGGGGGGGGAGAGGGGAATGGGGGGGTGAGTTGTGTGTCGGGGGGGTTGGGGGAGTTTGGGGGGGGTATTGGTAGGGATTGTGTGTTGGGGGAGTTGGTGCAGGTCGGGTGGGTCGTGTGGAGGGGTTGTGGGAGCGGGGGTGGGGGGGGTGGGGTGGGGTGGGGGGGGGGGGGGGGGAGAGAGAGGGGCGGGAGACCGAGCAGGGCTTGCGGTTGGGACTGCTGCCGGGGAACAGTGTGAACGTCGCCACGGCAACCACTCGGCGATGTGAAGGGCATTTCTGCGTCGCGCACGCGCACACACACGCGCACACACACACACGCTGGCTTTTTTTTTCGGGGGGGGAGGGCTCTGCACATTAATGTGCTAAATATACCCCCGATCCTCCCACAACAGCGTTCCTCCACGCTGAACATCTTTGCCATCAGAGGAATAGCGCGGGCCCCCCGCTCCATCACACGGGGCTGTGGGGAGCGTCTAGACCTCACTCTATTACATGCTGAGCTGCCTCAGCACCACGGGAACACGCTGCAGCTGGTACCGCCGCTAGCAACCAGCGAGGCACGGCTTTGACCTCAAATACTTCCTCCTCCCCCCCCTCCCCCCCCCTACCCTGCCCCCCTCCCCTTCCTCCTGAGGCATTCGTTTCACCAAATGACTTTCTCTTTTCTGGGTAATCACCTTTAGCTTGGACGTATCGTCCGAGGGCTTTGGAGCTGCCAACAGGAAGCTGGCTTTAATCCGACCTCCAGGGTAGGGCGGTTTGTGAGAAACAGGCCAGAGTGGAGCGAGATACTGAAAGAATCCAACCGAAGAGATCCCACACCTGTCTCCAGGCCTCCCTCCGAGCCCCTCCCCCAAAACATGGGACTAGCCTGAGGGCTTTAGCAGTAGCTCTGCCTAGCCTTGTGGGAGACTGCGGTCATGGCAATGGGTGACGGGGCAGAGAGCGCTTAGATAGCCTACGGGCTACCAGACCTCCTACCTACCTACAGGTAGGTAGGAGGTCTACCTGTAGTAGTCTGTAGTCTGTCCATCAACCTACCTACCATCAATTGTAGCTACCTACCTACCTACCTACCTAACTAGGTAGGTAGGTAGGTAGGTAGGTAGGTAGGTAGGTAGGTAGACAGAAAGGTAGGCCATCTCAACATTTAAATTAAAGTTTTGGAAGTCTGCGGCAGCAACAAAAACCTAATTTCTTAATTTTTTTGGTCAGATCATTTAATCGATTGCTCTCGGGATGTAAAGATAAATTAAACAATTATGAAACAATGCTTCTAAAATAAAGTGCCTAGCCTTATTGCCTCACTGAAGTACTTCACTTTCAGTTCCAATTCAAACTAGTTTTGCGGATGACGAGGATCATGTGGAATCCAGTCTTGTGGAATAAGCCTACATTAATACATTGCTTCCCATCCGTTGGTATAAACACTGTGTGTGTGCGAGCTGACACATGTTCAGCCTGAATCGTTGTGTCACTAGTTTGGCTCCCACTCCATCTCCTTGAATGTTTCACTGAAGACAATTGCCAAAAACAAGCTCAGATTTTATTCCACTTGGCATTTTTTAATATGCCTCGAAATTGAGTGGGTGATGATTTAATCCACAAAGATAAAATCAAATAAAACGGCTCAACACGTAAGTCAGTGCCACGGAAATGGAGTTCATGTAGAAGTATGAATAAAAGTAACTGTATAAATGAAGATGCAACGATAAAACTGAATTAAACTGAATCAACGATAGGATAGGTCATGGGTAGAGAAGATGTTATATTGTGAATGATTAAAAAGAATGAAATAAATCCAACTGAACTTTGATGTTTAAAATACAGTTGAGTGACTGCTTTTCCTCTTTATATGTGGCACAGACGGAAACCCAGTGCAGTGTTGCTATAGAGACGACAGCTGTACTGTGAGAGCCAGTGGGAATGAAGGGGGAGGAGTTACCTTATCGGCGACGCCTCCTGGCAGGATCGTCTTGACGATAACGCCGGTGGTTTTCCCGCCCACGATGCCGAAGCCCAGGCCTGTGCCGTCGTTGACCAGCTCAATGGTCTCCATGTGCTGCCACTGCTTTACGAGGGCGAGAGACAGTGGGGGACAGTGTGAGAGAGAGAGTGAGAGAGAGGGGGGGGAGAGAGCAGAGTGGGCCCTTCCACTTCAAAGTGTTTAACAAAAGGTTAAATAAACCGAGAATCGGTTTGTATGAAGATGACACACCATTTATACTGGTGTGTCTCATTAAAGAAAGTAATATTAATATTGAGTCCCTGTTGAGTAATATTGCATAAATTCCATTAATAAAATATTATGTGGACACTGTTAATGATTTTGGTATGGCTTTATGCAAACCTTAATCGTCTTTTAATGGTGAACATATTCAAAGCTACATGTGTAATCTTCTTTTACAGAAAGGCTCGATTTGGTAGAACGATCTAGTGCATTTGGCTCTCTACCATCGCCATGGCAATAACAACACCAATAATGACGCGCATAGCAAAACAATTCAAATGCTAATTTATCCATATTACTTTTTTCTGCTGATGTGCCAATTTTCTGACGCACAGGTTGCACGCACAGCTTGTGTGCACTAGTCGTGTGTTTTGCTGATATTAGCGCTGGATGTGTCACCCTTGGGCAGCCATGCACAGTATTGCTTGCTCCGATTTTGCCAAACGCCATGCACCTGTCAGCGTAGGAGGGGATTGCATCTGTGTTGAGGGCGCGCTTGTGCGTGTGTGTGCGTGAGTGCGTGCTTGTGCATGTGTGCGCGTGCGTGCGGCACAGATATGTATAAGCATTACTCTGTGTATAACACAGAGCACTACATCACATGCACAGGTGCTCGGTACCCTGCTTATTTCAATGCGTTGGCGTGTGCGTGTTTTGTGTTCGTGTGGGCGTTGTGTTTGCGTGAGTGCGTCATTAGCTACCTCTTAGGACGACGACTCAGGCCACCGAGAGTTCAAACCGAGCATGCCTTAGACACTCCATCACCAACCACTCAACTCGTCCTGTTCCTTATTTTCAACATTTAAACCCCCTCAGCTGACCCTTGTTGGCGGAGGTTTCAGACAGCTTTCAACATGCACTCTTGCTTTTATTTGACTAAAAAGGAAAATTCTACATCTGAAGGCCAAATTAGAAAATTGTAGTCCGCTTTTCTTGGCTTCGTTTGTGCGTCCGAAATATATATCGTGGTATATCAGTTAAGCTCAGATGGACATCTGTCGAACATAACATAACGTAACATACCATGACGCTACCTCTGCGTTTCACCTGTAAAGTTTAAATTAACCTCAGATATATGTCAAACATAACATAACGTAACATAACGCCCCCTCTGCATTTCACCTGTAAAGATTAAATGAACCTCAGATATATGTCAAACATAACATAACATAACGCCCCCTCTGCGTTTCACCTGTAAAGTTTAAATGAACCCCAGATATATGTCAAACATAACATAACATAACGCCCCCTCTGCGTTTCACCCGTAAAGTTTAAATGAACCCCAGATATATGTCAAACATAACATAACATAACGCCCCCTCTGCGTTTCACCCGTAAAGTTTAAATGAACCCCAGATATATGTCAAACATAACATAACATAACGCCACCTCCGCGTTTCACCCGTAAAGTTTCAAATGAACCTCAGCGATTATCGAGGCAGCCAGACCGAGTGTCGTGGGTGGCGGCGGTGGGCCGGGGGAGTCGTACCGCGCTGGAGTTGGCCGACAGGGTGCTGGCGGCGGAGGGGGTCCGGGACACCAGCGGGCTGGCCAGCTGGGGTATGGGCCCGCGGGCCACCGTGAGCTGGACGCGCTCCGAGGCCCTCTGCAGGATCCCGATGGCCTGCTGGTGGGTCACGCTGTGGTCCAGCGGCTGGCCGTTGATGGCCAGGATCTGGTCCGCCTCCCGCAGCTTCCCGTCGCTATGGCGACGGGAGGGAGGATGGGAGGGAGGGGGGAGGATTGAAGGAAGGAGGGAGGAAAGGGAGGTAGAAAAGGAATGGGACACAAGGGGGGGGTGGGAGGGAGGGAGGATGGAGGGGGGAGGGAGGGATGTAGATGGGAAGGAGGGAGGAGGGGGGAGGAAAGGGGTGAGAGACGATGGAAGGAAGAGAGGGAGAAAAGGGAGAGGGAAAGGGAGGTAGAAAATTCATGGTAGGGAGGGAGGATGGAGGGGGGAGGGAGGGATGCAGAGGGGAGGGAGGGATGCAGAGGGGAGGGAGGATGGAGGGGGGAGGGAGGGATGCAGAGGGGAGGAAGTGAGTCGGTGGAGACAAGAGCATTCATTACCGTACCTTCTCTGCACTGTCTAGGTATCATTTAGAAAATTGCCCGTGCAGTCCTTGGAATTTTCCAATTTGTATTTTCGATTGTATGCTTTGGTACTTCGCAATTTGCCCGTCACTTCGGATAAAGCTGTCTGACAAACGGCTAATAGGAAAATTAAATGTAGGAGTTTATGACTGGATTGGGTCTGATTTGTGTGGGTGAGAAGAGGGAACTTATTTCAATATTTTCAAATATAATTAATCCCTTTGAATTTCCTTCTGTGCCTCTTTGTCAAAAGTAAGAAACATAACTTTGTAAACCTTCTTGAGCGTTCTTGAGAATTCTTTCTTTGGCTACATACAAAAATGTTTTCTACTAAATGTTTTAAAAAGACACATTCGAAAAAATCTGCTTCTTTGAGATGTTTTCAAAAGGAAGAAATATAATTTCATAAGAATCCTTCACTCTCGCTACTTTTAATCCTCTGTCCTTGTTCAGTTACACTTCTCGACGTCGACACACGTTAGCAAGTCAAAAAGAAGCCAACGTTGAGGGGTTCTACGTACCAGTGTGCCACGCTGCCCCGCTGGATCTCCTGGATGAAGATGCCCAGCTCACCGCGGTTCTCGCTCCTCAGGCCCACCACGCTGAAGCCCAGGCCCCCCGACACGGGCTTCAGGAGCTCCACGTAGGTCACGTGACGGCCCTGTGTGCATCATCAGCATTCAGGGCGATTAGCGGACGCGCATATCCAAAGCGACTTACAAAAGTACATTTGTCGAAAGAAGGAGAAACAAAACTATATCGCTGTCGGTACAGTCAGGATGTTCATAGATACCAAGTGCCAAGCACTTACAAATGTTAGGTTAACCCCTTCCCTGTACACAATAAAAGATAGCTAGGATAAGACGCTATGGCACAATGCTAAGTACTATAAAGTGCTTGGACGTACAACATCAAATAACTGCATACATTAAGTGCCAGGTGGTACAACATACAATAAGTGTGTACAATAAAGAGTCAGGACGTACAACATACAATAAGTGTGTACATTAAGAGTCAGGACGTACAACATACAATAAGTGTGTACATTAAGACCCAGGACGTACAACATACAATAAGTGTGTACATTAAGAGTCAGGACGTACAACATACAATAAGTGTGTACATTAAGAGACAGGACGTACAACATACAATAAGTGTGTACATTAAGACCCAGGACGTACAACATACATAAGTGCGTACATTAAGTGCCAGGTGGTACAACATACAATAAGTGTGTACATTAAGACCCAGGACGTACAACATACATAAGTGCGTACATTAAGTGCCAGGTGGTACAACGTGCGATTAGAGCGTAAGAGGGGTGTGGGGGGGGCTCCTATGCAGAGTCCAGGTGAACTCTGAACGAGCCTCCCATTCATTATGGGAACGTCTAAAAACCTCCACACACACTTCAGACCTCAATAGAGGATCAAAGCCAGGGAAAGCAGCTGGAAGCCTTTTCAAAATGCTTTCGGTAGATCAAGACCTGAGCAAGCGGGCGTCTAGTCTGTTAATGTCTATCGGATTTCGGAGTTTAAGTTAAGACAAGCTCTCGTTTGTGTTATCAAAGAGGAGTATTCTACAGGCACGGTGCAAGATTCAGTCTGTGAAACTGGGGAGAGCGTCCATAAACTGTTGTTAATGCACCTGCAGAGATAAAAGAGAAATGGGCTTCAGCTGGCTTTAGATCCGTGAGACAAAACTCCCTGTACGACTACCCTGTACGAAATACCTGTTCACCTAATTTCCTCTAGGGGGCTTCGCTACATGATTGAGAGAAGGGAAACAGGTTAGGACTTTCATTAACTGTCAATTATGCACAGCTGCAGAGAGCGGCTTCCCTCTCTCAAACACTGCAGGGCCAGTCGCCTGCTCCATAAGACTTTGTACCATGCGTCAATGAACCACAGTAGGCTTACTACATTTTGATTGTTTGCTGTTTATAATCTGCCAATATTGATGTCAGCTCTGGTGTATAAATGTTTGTTTAGCGTCCCTGGTCTGCTTATGCAGATAAACATATGCAAGAGCCCCAAACAACCAAGGCAAGTCCGTGAATACACCCTTAAACATAATCCTAAAGATGATTATGTTACAGTTTAAACGGACGGTTTAAATCCAAAGGAGGCACATAGCATCAGCTCATCTGTGTGTTTTATTGTTTTACGTTCTTTTAGCGGCGGTCGTACCTGCGCCATGGTTTGGAGGATCTGTTCGAAGCCGTCCGGGGAGGGGGCGTTGCTGTTGGCGTGCGGGACGGCGGAGGTGTCCGAGTAGGGAAGATGGACGCCGTTGGGCTTCGCCGCCGCAACATCGTTGGTCAGGTCTCTGCCGAGACAGGACGGGACGCTTTCCTGGAAGTCCTACGCAACGCAGGTCAGGTGATCATCGGTTTGAGAATCAGAATCTGAATCAGTTACTTTAATTACATCTTAATTTAACAAGGACACAATAGTAAAATTGTACGGCTTGGTTCAACAGCCACATAGCAGCAAAAATAAAAGATAAACTAGCTAAATAATAATAAATAATTATAATAATAATGCCGGTTGTCCGGCATTTGGAAGGTTGCTGGTTCGATCCCCGTCGCCCACAGCGAGGCGCCCAACAGCTCCTGACGAGCTGGCTGTCGCCTTGCATGTTTGACACCGCGGCCTGTGTGCGAATGTGCTTATGAATGGGTGAATGTGACGCAATGATCGAACAGAGCTGTGAGTGACCAGTTGACCACAGGACGGAAGAGCGCACTGTAAAAGCCAATTAACCATTCATACCATTCATATTAGGGTGAAGGACAAAACCCTTGTGAGTCAGCCACATAACAAATGCCAAACTGTGATAGAAGCCCCCTGTCTATCTCACTCCGAGCATGCAACACTCTACAATTTCCCGATAACCTCGCCAAGGATGCCTTTAGAAAGGAAACGGCATTGTTTCAAAATACCCGATCAGAGACAATTAAAAGTTTGAACTCCCCCTGCCCCCGCTCCCAGCCCCCCCCCCCTCATTATCTTATCTGAGAATGTTCCCATTGAAGCTAGGTTTGAGGGCAGATGCCAAACACACACAATATTGAGGATAGCTGTGTTTCCCAAGGCAGGGGGTTGGCACACCGTGTCTTATGCCGCTGCGGTGAGATAGATCTATGGCCCACCAAATCCTCCCAGACACAAAGACTCTTTAGGTATGAAATACATCCGTCATGGAGTGGAATCGCTGTGGTTTTAATTGATCCGATGACTTTACATTAGGTGGATGGGGGGGGGGGGGGGGGGGGTGAATTCGGAACAGCTATATGCTCATTAGGACTGATGGTTATTATGTCTACTCATTGAGATGAGTCATATCCAGGTTGAGCGAGCACTCTTTAGTCAATTTCACTTTACCCATTTTAAACTTTCGGGTAACCTCGCGCGGTGATTAATTAACATCTCTTCCAACCGTTTGGAGTTTTGATGTTTATAAATAACCCCCAGACGGGGCCAGACAGGAGCCGCCGCGGTATAGGCTAAGCTACGCTAGCCTTAGCGGCTAAGATGCGGACCCCATGCATGGGCTTTGTTAGCCGCGGTCTGGCTAAGAGGATTAAAGTTCCGGTGTGGTTCTTGCACATTTTAAAGAAATTGTTTCTGCCCCACTTCACGCGGGGGAGGTGGCGGCCGCGCTCCCATTGGCCCGGGCTGGCCCCGTCGTCATGGCGACGGGAGGCGCGCGGTGGGGCCCCGCCGGCAGACCGAAGAGGAGGGGGGGGGAGGGAGCGTATTGGTTTTGTCTCGCCTGGCTCATGTCTCCAAAGAGAAGCAGAGCCGGCTGCATCCTTTACCAAATTGGTTCTGCCTCACGAGGTCAGCCCGGCACTGAACGGATTTTAAACTCCGCACAAAAAAACAACAACGCACACAAGCACACAACTTCTGGGGCTCGAGCGACTTCAACTTTGGGTTTGCTGGTGTGAAATGTCTGAGCGTTTGAATCAGACTGTCTGGCTTGAACAACAGGTGGATACAACCAGGGAGTCTCTCTCTCTCTCTCTCTCTCTCGCTCTCGCTCTCGCTCTCGCTCTCTCTCTGTAGGCAGGCAGTCTCTCTCTCTCTCTCTCTCTCTCTCTCTCTCTCTCTCTCTCTCTCTCTCTCTGTAGGCAGGCAGTCTCTCTCTCTCTCTCTCTCTCTCTCTCTCTCTCTCTCTCTCTCTCTCTCTCTCTCTCGAGGTAGGCAGGCTCTGCATCCCTGCCTCCCTTCGCATAGCTCGCATACCTTCCCCTCTGCGTCTCGAAGCCTTCACTCTGCTCCCCCCCCACACACACAAAAGAGTGCCCTACACTTTTCCTTTCATGCTCCACTCTTGACATAATTGTCAGTACTCATCGTGAACGATTGTACTTCGTACCGAGTGCGAGATTACGTCCACTATGGGCCTGCGTGTAGATCGGGGCACAGTAGAAAAATAACAAGGCGTTCTTTCCACTTTTTCTATCTTTCTTTCCTTCTATTTTTCCGTCCTTTCCTGAGGCCGGCACGGTCTGCATTCCTAAGCGCTTAGTGTTATCAGTAGCTCCATAGCTGACGTTCAGAGTGGATATTATCTTATCTGCCAATCCGCTGATACCACACTAGACTGTATGCTTATATTTCACATTCAAGTCTATTGGAATTTTGTTATTAAAGACGACGAATTACTAAAGTACGACCTCTGCTTTTTGTTTAATACACACGCATAGTCAGCATTTACAACATATTGGACCGTCGTTACTCAATAACTCATGAATCACAAGGCTCGACGGTCTAACTCTTTAGTTATTACTCGATGAAAGGAAATCATTATGAATCATAATCCTCTTTGTCCATCACGTCGCTTTGTCTGTGCAACCCAACTCCAACGATAAGATGTATGCCTCTCTGAGCGTCTCTCTGCCTGATTCTGAGCTCAGCATGAAGATTTATGGTTCAGAGTATGCCCTGAAGAGAAAATGTACACCGCAACTTAACATTTGCAGCTTACACTAGAACTGAAGTGAACCCTGGATGCTTGACTTATATTAAACATGACTAGCTCTCGTCTGTTTAGCTAGCTCGGGCTAACAAGGGCTGTGCGCTACAGTGAGCTACAAGCACTGTGTCTGGTACGTCTCTTTGATTAGCATAGCCGCCGACACCTTGCACACGTTGATTGCGTCTGATGTTTGAACGAGCCACGCGGGCGGTTGTCTCATAACCAGCAAGAGAAGAACAACCGCTTGAAATTGTGGTTCCGTGAGGCAGTGCCTACGTGATACGTCGGTGGTGATTGGCTGCGCTGTAAAAATATGCGCACTAAAACCAGTGTCTTGATTATCAAAGAGGGCTCAGTGGATTCTGGCCCTAGTCCATATAACAAGTCGTTTAAGAGTAGGGGATTTGATTTCCAACCAAACCACTTTGTGTGTGTGTGTGTTTGTCTGTGTGTGTCTGGGTGGTTGGACGCGGTAGGGCTTGGTGAGGGGGGGGGGGGGGGGAGATGTGTGGTGGGGGGTTGTGGGCTGGGAATATCTGTGGGAAGGCAGTGTCTGCACTCAGCAGTTTTCCTTTTAAATGTTTTGAATTTGCGCTATCCGTTTGTGACTACTTTAAAATCCTGTATTTCCTCACTTGCCGCGACCCGCCAGTTTCCCCCCGTGGGGATGAACCACGTCTCGCCGCCGCAGCAACACGGTAGACACACACACTGCCAGGCCGGCCTACCTGGTCCTTGGCCTGCTGGACGGTCTTCTGCAGGGCCAGGATCTGGTGGAAGAGGGGGCTCTGGAGCACGGAGCGCAGCAGGCTCAGCTTCTCCTCGGTGGGCTTCTCCTCCCCCCGCTCTCGCAGCCGGGCCTGGAGCCGCTCCACCGCCTGCAAGGCATGCTGGGTATCTGCCAAACGTTCACATAGTTCAGTGACAGAAACTGGCGGTCGGCGGGGCCTGCAAGGCATCATGGGTATCGGCCAAAAGTCCCGTAGTTCAGTGACGGCAACTGGAGGTGGAGGTGGAGGTGATGGATGGTGGTGGGGGTGTGTGGATGGATGAAAGAGACTGGACTGGAGGGATACCAGGCGAAGAGTCGGGTGGAGGATTGAATTGGAGTCATTCGTCAACGACAGAGTGACCGACGCACGGATTTAACCCGGAGTGTGGTTTTAATAGAGTACGTCAGTGTTGCTGTAGTCGAGCGGGCCTTTGACGTTTGTGTGTGTCTAATGTCTGTTTAACTCTGCTGAGAATAAAAATACATACCTATGTATGTATACACCCACACATACACTGCTCTGTTTCGGCCAAGGGGAGCGAGAAGAGTGTATGAAAAGGATTTTAGAGTGCAGGGAGACGGAGGGAGGCAGAGAGAGTGAGACACACAAACACAGACAAGACACACAAACGCACATACACACACAGTAACGCAGACACACACAGAAACCGACACACACAGAAATCCGTACGCACACACATGCGCACGCACGCACGCTCAAAGAAACACGCACACAAACACAGAAACACAAACGCACGCACACATACACAGAAACACAAACGCACGCACACATACACATACACACACATCACACACGGCAGCCAATGCCCGCTTCCACCTGTGGGCTTTGCGCTGCTTGGGTGCTCCTAAGCAGGGCTTGAGCTATCGGCCTAGCGCGGCTGCCAGTGATGCACCGGAAAGCAAGCGAAAGCCAACGCGGGCCGAGAACAAACGAGTATGTTCGACGCGCACAAAAAACCTCCAACGCTCCCTTCTTGTTTTGCTGTGCTTTCGGTGGCCCACGGAGGGACTCACTCGGGGGGCCGTAAAAGGGGCTTTAGTGGGGAGGAATAGAGCCGTCTGCGTTTTTTTTTTTGCCTGCCCTGAATAAGCTCCGCAACCAAACCACTTTGAGTCCCCCGTGCTCGCCCATCTCGGCGGACGGGGCTTTTTAGCCGGGGTGTGCCACGGAGCGTCTCGGGCTCGGACCTGGGTCCCCGAGCTCTGTGACGTCCAGCGACTGTGACTCCCACCTAATGGGCCCGGCGGGGGGGGGGGGGGGGGTCCAAGTCTGCTTAGGTCCTCCTATTAGTTTGGTGCATGGGAGAACGAGGACGGGCTGAAGTGACGGGCCGGAAAACAAGGTTGTCGGTGCCCTGCTACTGCGACAGGCACACACACACATGCATTGCACATGCATATGCACTAGGGCATTGACTCCGAACTTCGTGGTTCGAATATAATTCGAATATCAAAAAATCAATCAATATTCGAACGAATACTAGGCAGCCCTTAATATTCAAACCTGTTATGGGCAGGCCGAGAGGGAGAGACGTCGGAGAACCCTACGCAGTCTGTTCATAATATTGTAATGACCACGGAAGAGGCAGTGAATGAAGTATTGATTAGACAGCGATTTATTAGAAACCTAATAAAGACCGGTAACCATAGCAACGCCGGTAAACAAACCTTGCGAAGCCCAATCCAGGTCTTACTGAAGGCATTTAATGGGCAAAATATTATTAATAAATATTCGAATATATTCGAATATTAATATTAATAAACAAACGAACTTTGAATGTGATTTTTGGGCCAAAGTCAAAGCCCTTATATGCACACACACTGCTGTCGGTCATTCATTGCCCTTCTGTTGACCCAGTTCACCCTCGGCTGAGGCGAAAAGTGTGTGTGCGTGGTCAGGTTGTGTGTGTGTGGGTGCGTGGTCAGGTTGTGTTTGGGTGTCTGTGTGTGTTCACATTCATCCTCTGCGTGTGTGTGCACTCATGCATTGTGTGTGCGTGGTCAGGTTGTGTTTGGGTGTCTGTGTGTGTGTGTGTGTTCACATTCATCCTCTGCGTGTGTGTGCACTCATGCATTGTGTGTGCGTGGTCAGGTTGTGTTTGGGTGTCTGTGTGTGTGTGTGTGTGTGTTCACATTCATCCTCTGCGTGTGTGTGCACTCATGCATTGTGTGTGCGTGGTCAGGTTGTGTGCGTCTGTGTGTGTCCAGTCATGCATGTGCCCTCGCGTGCGTGAGACCCGGTGCTCTCTTGCGACGCAGCAGAAGCTTAGAGGTGATAACATTAGGGCCAGGGCCCTTTTTAAACGGACCAGGGCTGATTAGGTCAAGGTGACTAATAACCCAGCCACGCAAGGGAGACGTTTCCACCTCCACCCTCCTCCTATACAGATGGTTTGATTAAACCCCTTTTGTCGCAGGAGCCGGTATGTATTGTGGTGGGCGAACAAGGGAAACCTTTTGTTTACTTAACGAAATGGCCGCACAGGAACAAAGAAACAGTCGACTTACCTATTGTTTCAATCATGTCGGACTTCAGGGGGCCACACACACTCGTTCAGCTTCAAAGGGCCGCTTCAGTGCTGTGTGTCCAGTACCTGGACCGAAACACGTAGGGTTTTATTATTATGTTAGGAGAACGCAGAACGTAAAACTGAGGAAATCGGCACCACAGACTGACTTAATAATTGTGAAACGCGCACAGTGTGTGCACTTAACCGTGAACTCAGGTGGGTCGCCTCCCTGAATCGTATCAGATTTAGGGCGGTGTAGAGCTCTCAAGTGCTGAAATAAAATATCCATTCCTGAAAAGGTCATCGCGGGAAATGTACCCCTTTCGCTTTTCTTTTCCGGGCTCCATGTTTTTATTATCTGCAGGCTTGTTCCACCTGAATATCCCAGAGATGTTCCGATTGGCCGAGAGCTGTAGAATAAGTTCAAGGAGCACCAACGATAGTAGCTTACACAAGCCTGGCTATTACCGGTGACATGCTACAGCTCCTTCCAGACCCTATATATCTACCGTGTTTATATATGACTTAAGGCTCTTATGGTGATGGATTAACACGGCTGGAACTCGATTCAAATGGCTTTCCGCTGTGACTTTCGCACATGCATCACATCGCTTGTGCGCCTCGACACTCTGCTAGTTAGCCGTATGGACTGTTAGGGTATGGGAATTCAGCCAGAATTGTGTTAACATCATTTGGATGTATTCACGTCATTGAATTGATCAGATGTAATTCTGTTCTTGTCCATAAACAGGTAAGGTCTTGGCCTTGAACAGAACCCTCCTTGTTCATAGTTGACCCTTTTTTTGGGGGGAAACACCCAACCCCAAACACTTGAGACATCATTGTACGCAGAAGGCAACAGGTGTCAAAAGGCAGAATGGAAGCTCTATCTGAGACGCAGTGAATGGCATCGGCTTGAATTCACTCGGCCGGAGCACAGCGAGAGAAGAGGCCTGGTTACTACGACTAAAACAGTACAGTGTTTCCATAAAGGCCAATGAGAGATAAGATGTTAATCTGTGCGAAACATCAAGGAGCCTGAATGTCAACAAGCCTATACCGCCTACTTCATGTTTTTTAATAGATAACATTAAAAGGTTCATAGATCAGCTAAGATCAAATCCCGCTGTTATGGATTCAAGTGTATCCGAGCTTAACAAGAAAGAACATCATTGCCGAGCTTTTTGTATGAACCATTTAAAAAAGATGCCTTTTTGGTTTAAGAGTTGTTGTTTTTTCTTTTTCGAGTTTAATTTGGGATGGAGGCATTGCGTGTACCTGATCTATTTATAGTAATTTCCTCTCCTAAAGTTAGACCTACACAAGACCCACATTGTCAATTATCCACTGTTGTGGCAAAATAAATCTCCCAGTTGATAATGTTTGTGATGAGCAAAACTATTATTCTAACGGTATTGCAGGCCCACAGTGTAATTGCATGTTTATAAGCAACATAAACCCTAACTCAACCTCCAATGACACGAATTTAATAGTTCCCACTATATACAATGCTTTTAAAATAGTTGACATTCTAACTGTAGCCAAACTCGTCACTAAATGAATAATTGCCTCGCGTTGTTGATTCAAACCACACGGAATCTTAGCGGAAATAAACATAAGATGACACAGGGGACTGGGACTGTTTTGGAAAATAGTTTTTTCATGTCGACCATACACTTCAAGCTCTGCTTTCTCAGCAGGCTCACTGATCCCGAACCACTGGCTCATAGTAAAGGTGCTCCCAGTCCAGTCCTGACACCACCTGGTCTTAACCAGACGGATCATGATCATCTAATAACTGCTCTATTAAAACATTAAATCAACATGCACTTTGCACTAATGATGTAGTGGACGGTTTTTAGTCCGTCGGTCCTCAATTTGAGCTCACGCATGTATATTGTTGTGAGAGCAAGAGCATGCAGACAGACACTAGGGACAAATCCGCTTTCCTCGGCTCCTCCTCCTCTCGCATCCCTGGAGCAAGAAGGAGCAACAGGCGATCAACAAGTTGGCCGATGTGGTATCAGATCGGAACCGAAAGCACATGCTGCTCACAAGCAACAGTATGAAAAACCAAAACTATATACACTTAAATCCCTATTTTTCGCGTTTCTGGTTGGAGACGGCCGCGTTTTGCGCACAGTCGCCGTCTTTATTTGACAACAGCCGATCGTATATGGATTCGCTGCACTAATCCACGCTAGTCTGAGATCACCACACCACTAGGCCATATCCCGACAACCTTCCCGTGGGCATAACCAGTCTAAACGGAGGTAAACTTACTTGGAAGTGGCCCTTAGTTCCACACGGACTGCCCTGCGCCCCGTCGTCCCTTCATCTAACGGCGCACGCATTACGGATAGACAACAGTAGCGGCAGAACGGGGCGGACTGTAATCTGATCCTCCTCGGATCCAAAGCGCCACTTGGTGGATGCCATGACAACTGGGCCTGCAGGGGCATCCTTGAGTAGTGGTTTGGATTGATCCCAGGGTCCGAGTGTACGGTGGGCGGTGCCTTTCAATTCAATTTAGAAAAAGCTTTATTGGAAACAATCATTTACATCGCCAAAGTGGGTGAACAATAAAGACGTTAAAATATTAGCGCTGTATACAAAATATATATACACATCAGATGTTACACTATTAAATACTGAATAGATAACAAGTAAAATGTGGGGTCTTCTAGAAATTTCGGTATCTCTTATACACGATTAATAAAAAATAAATAACAAAAAATTCACAGTATTTAAAATATGGCGACCCTGTGCAATAGTGCAACAACCACTGTGGAAAAGTTTGTCCAGTGGGGATGAGGCTCTCTCCGTCTCCGGAAAATCACCGAGCCAAGCGTACAACATACCGATCGCTGATTGGTCGGATAAGGAGAGAGGTACCTCCCACTGTACATTCGGACCCTTGGATCGATCCAACGCCATCCTTGTCAGCCAGGGCTCCTCGGCTCTGTTCCAAGTATGCAGTGTTTGTAACAAAGTAGAAAATTGCCAAACGAGGCTGGCTACAAATCCAATATGAGGCCCGCAGCAAGTCTCTGTCATTCCTGGACTGGCAACAGGATATTAAGGATATTAAACTGTAGCGCAGAGAGTCCATGAGTGACGTTCCCAAATTGTTCACTTTATTATTGTCTCCACAGCCGTAGCCTTGGTTGCCCTTGTGTGGACCGAGAAGTGAAAACCTTCACAATGTGGCCACTGTGTTGTGTTGCTATGGTGTTGTGGTGGTTGTCGGATGAATCATGAAAAAAAAATAAAGTGCCCAAATATGGACATGCGTTAACAAAGTCACTCACAAACACTTTTTGAAAGGTCACGTCGGGATAACGAGTGTTCCTGCCACGAGTTGCACAATGTGATCTCAGCTGGATGAAACCAGGTGCGGTGCCCAGGAAGGCACCTTGGAGTAAGGACACTGATAAAAACACGCTGATAAAACAAATATCTATATTCCCCGTCTGCCTCACGTTTATTGGATTACAGGCTGCTTTTTTTAGCCCCTGTGCCTCCGAGCCTTATCCAATTTGTACGTAAGATGTAATTTGAGTTGAAATGCATCAAACTGCCTTCACCCTCTGACACTAAGCACCAAATTTATGGCATGCCCTACTGGATTACTTTCCTTCTCTGTGCTTTGGTTTCCTTCCTATGTTGTTTTTATTCATCCTCTATATAACGCCGTCTGTTGTGACTTAGGAGTGTGTGTGTGTGTGTGTGTGTGTGTGTGTGTGTGTGTGTGTGTGTGTGTGTGTGTGTGTGTGTGTGTGTGTGTGTGTGTGTGTGTGTGTGTGTGTGTGTGTGTGTGTGTGTGTGTGTGTGCGCGTGTTTGACACTATGCTTCCTTTTGATAAGGGAAGTGACTAAGGACCAGGCCACACCCTTAGGCTGAACGGAAAGATAGTAAACACAGAGAGGGGGAGAGAGAGGGAGGAAGGAAGGGGGGAGAGTGGGATGGGTGTGGGGGTGTACATCTGTAGGCTGAGAGGCGAACTCAAGGACAGTCTTAACTAATGCATTGTGGGAGTGGACCCCAACAGACTATATTGTTGTATTAGTCCTGGCAACTGTCACAACAGTTCCAGGTCGCTGCTTTTATCCCCGTATCTCTGGGCTATTTCGGTGTCTGAGGATATGTTTTGGGGGAGGCAGGCGTTGACAGCCCTGCCCAAATAACACGTTTTCTTCAGGTGGCAAAGCGACAAGAAACGTACTCCTCTACCCACTAAAAATGTCCTCTTTTGTTTTCTTAGTCATCCGTTCTGAGTGTCATTCTTCCCACTTTCCCACTTTTTGTAGTCTAGTCAGGTTTGGTCTTATGTATTCTCTTCATGTGAACCAGATCATTCCGGAAGTGAAATATCCAGTGTTGCAAACTTCTCTGCCAGGCAGTCTTTCCAGCTGTCTTTTAATTAATCAACAACATGGGGCATTCATTTCAGGCATTGTGGTTGAAGGATGTACAATATGATATTCATCCGTGTTTCAAATGCTTGCATCCCCGCATGCGTCTTTGGTCTTGTCACATTACGCATATTTATTTCAAGTGTTGTTTCATATTTTGCAGTTTGGCTGCAGAAACACAGAGCCATTTCACTGCCGCTTGCTCAATTACAACGGACTGCCAAAATGTGGGCCGTTAAACATCACCATGCCCCTGGAAGAGCTAAAAAAGCTTTCCAATAATCTATTATGCATCGTGCAGTTATTCATTCTATTACACCGTTCGGATTGAAACCGCACAAAGTACGGGCATCAATATTGTAAGAGATGTGAGTCATTAATGAGCCCAAACTCGACGACGATGAGACGGAGATGATATTTAGTGCCCCCCCTCTGTCGGAGCCGTTCGAGTCATTCATTTTTAAATGTTAAATCTTCCCCAATGAGCTTGTTTTGCTGACGTAGATCAGTTACGAGGTAAGACCGGTTACACTCTCGGATGAATGGATGGTGATGCCTTCCGACTCAAAGGATTTACAGTGACACACACCGCTTACATTTTTAATCACAATTTTTGCCAACGGGCAAGGTGTTTGTGAAGGTGGACTGCATTTATCGGCGTAAAAAAAACAACAATATGGTGACTGGTCCAAAACTTCCCGCATTGATTCTGGACTGCCCTGCCAACAGCTCCCCCCTCCCCTCCCTTGTCAGAAACACTGAACCGTTTAATACAATGTGAACAATGGGCGCCGGATATACAGGAAAAAATAATTGGGAAAGCAATGGAACTCAACAGGATGTAGACAGTGCAGTATGTGTCGAGGGCTCTAGTGCAGACGGTTTACAACCTTTATCTGATCCGTTCATGCAAATACAAATCAATGTACTGTACGTGGTGTGTATAAATATACATAAAGTATGTGTGCATCTGCGCGTGTCGTGTGGTTTGATCAATAAGGACGAGGCATCTTTGGGGAGAAGATACCTCAATTAAATTCAGGGTCTTGACATGCGGTCAAAGGTCATGTGACCTGCAGAGCTTCAAAGTGTTGATTAAATCTGCTGCTGCTAGGATACAGGAATGTATTTCGCTATCGAGGAGGGACCAGACATTAAGACTAAAGTTGAAGGGCACCACTTTTAACAATAGCATCTAATCATCAGTCAAACTATCTTTAATAAAAAGTCCCTCCTAAACAACACAATCTTCTTTGGCTGTTTGTGCGTTTAAGGCACACGTGCGTCCTTAACCGCCAGCAGAGACACTCCCATGGTTGGCCCGCCTGAATATAGACCAACAAAGATGGCACCTACTTTGTTGAGTTGGCCCAACAAATGTCCCCCCAAAGCCTTTAGGTTTGGCAGGTGTATTCTTTATCTATCTCTATGTCGTGGTGAGTCGGTAGCAAAAGGGTTTTAGGGTTCTCTGTCTCTTTATGGTGTTCAATTACGGCCAATGTCTCCGGTGCTTAGAGTCCTTTGTTGGATTAATCGATTGTTCCCGTCCTGTCCTACGTTTTGGTTTTTGGCATTGGACACGCCCTGACGTACACGCACACACAACTGCACACACACACACACACACACACACACACACACACACACACACACACACACACACACACACACACACACACACACACACACACACACACACACACACACACACACACACACACACACACACACAGAGGTATTTACAAAGAACTCAGAAGCGCAGTGATTACGAGACAAATTAAAGAAGTCTTTTTGACAAACAACGTTGGGATTCAGGCCTTTTTTATGACGTTGTTTTTGTCCTTGCACGTCGGTGTGGACGTGTTTGCCTTGTCATGGTAGCGGCGCGCTTGTAAACAGAACGCATTTACACCTTCCCTCCCTCACGTAACTCCTGTATATTAACACACCGCAGCCGCAGAGGCGGCTCTCTCAGGGGAAAGTTTTAGCAATTTGTCTCTCACTATAAATATAAACAGAAAATATATACACTGTGGCGAGCAGCACAGGAAGGACGAGACGGGAGCCCCGGTTCAGCAGTTTTACCAGCACGTCATGCACGAAAAACCCGCATAACATTCCACGGCCGTAACACTTACAGTAATGCTGCATGAACACAACATAAACAGAGCGCCCAACCCCAACCCCAAACCATGAACCCCACTAAATGTCTGCGCCGCAAATGAACCAGGAGGGCCCCGAAAGGTCCAAACCGATAGGGAAGACCCCTCCCAGGAATCCTTTGCGCGCCCAGAATAAGCATCCTTCCCTGTGGTCGCTACAATATGTACGGTATATACTGAGGTCTGCCTTTTGACTCGGCGGTAGTCTTGCAGGCGGGGGGCTGGCTGCCACGGTGGGGGGATTAAGGTGAGGGTCACCCAGATTCCCTGCTGTCTCCCTGGCTGCCCTGCCTGTCGGTAGTGAGGGGCCAGAGGCAGGAGGTCTGCTGTGGTCAGGCCCTCCCGGAGTGATCGGGCGCTGGCCTCGTCTGTCGGCCAGAGAGACGCACGGTCCCTGCACTTGGGGGGGGGGGGGGGGGGGGGGGCATCGGTCGGGGGGAGGGTGGGTGGTTGTTATGGTTGCTGACCTGCACCCCCCCCCGGTCTCTAGGGGCACATGCAGAAGGGGGGGGGGGGGGGGGTCACCGACTGCTGCCCTGGTGCCTGTCAACGGCACGACCCTGTGTTTGGAGTTGCTGGCTAGGTGCCCCTTGTTTGGGGGAGGCACTCAGGGTGGAGGGGGGGGGGGGCATGGGGTTGCAGAACATGAGGGTGGTCGTGCTGGGTGATCTTTGGACCCCGGTCATGGTCGACGGGGGCGTCTGCTTCCTGGCCCGGATCGTGCGGATCACCGGCATGGCCTCCAGTGGGTGCGCTCAGCCTTTAAGGCCAACGTTTTCCCTTCTATTCCCTGATTTATTGTTTTGTATTCATTATGTATTCATTTATTTTGGAACCTCTGTCTCACTGCCACCTTGTATTTAAATACACGCTATAAGTCTCCTCTCACAAGCACCTCTGTGCCTTATTGTCGTCTGGCTGATTATCATTCTGATTATTCAGTGTCCAAGCGCTGGCCAATGTGCTATGTAAATAAAGTGTATTATTGTAATTAGCGAATCGACAGCCACGGTAAACCATTAGGTGTGTTCAGCTTGTGGATATACATTAGCAGTAAGCATGTCTGCAGATTTAGAAAGATGAATCCGAATCTCCATTTAATTTTATAATTTTTAATGCATCATTTTAGTATCTTTACTCTGTCGTCACAACAACGGAAAAACCATGCAGTATATCTCAACAACCGCTCAAGGTTGTTGTTTTTTCTAAGCCATACCCAAAGAGGACTCGCGACTGTAACAGCATGCACACCGCTGCAGAAACAACGCATTTGCATTGGCGGCGGCGGCAGAGGCCTCCACGAAAGATAACACTTCATCTATTCAAACGCTACTACTCGATGAAAAATAACCGCAAGCCTTCAGCAGTTCAAGGTGTCCCCGTGAACGAGGAGGTAGTAGGACTAAAAAAATAGGCGCTTTTTTCTCACTCGGGTTTCTGTGGCTCCGTGTGCTCATTAGGAGAGCACCGTGTCAGCGGTTGGACTGTTGTATTTATTTATCCACTATATCTCCCCCTGCTGTGCTCGTATATGCAGCCCGGGTAATTGATGGGGTGAGCGTGGTACAGGTATTGCAGGTGACCATGCATGCCGTACCTGGCTAACTGGGTTTAACCGGGTTTAACTGGGTGCAAGGCGAGGTGAGCGCTGCACTTGGATGAGGCGTTCGTTATGACACGGTACAACAGCGTTTAGCCTATTATGTTTTTTTTATTAATGCGTGCCTGCTGGATCAGGGTTTTTCATTCGGGAGGACGCCCTGAAGTCAAGCAAAGTCCTTGGACATGTATCAAGATGGAAACAAAGATAGCCTACTCAAGGCAACTATTAGAATTTCTTCTTTTAACTGACATTGTAGCCTATCTATTAGGTTTAAACTTGTTTCATTTGGCAGTTGATCATTCGAGTATAATAGATAAAGGTGGTTATATTCTAGCAAATCCTTTATCTTTTGTGACCTGGGATGTTATTTTTGAAATGCTGACAGTTTTTGTAGCGATTGTCGTGCTTTTTGATCGATGACGTCATCGCACGACGCAACTCGTTTTCATGAGGTTAGAAAAAAGGTCAACAACGGTAGCTCCACAGATCAATCAGTCTGATTCCGTCACATTTTCTCTAGCCTACTCATTGATTCCAATAGTTGGGCTGATTTCCAAAAATAGAATAAAAGATAAAAGACGCCGACGATTTATTTGCCCCTATTACATAAAAAAAACTAAAATAAATTGCCCCCGAAAGGCCCGTCCTCATTCCCTTCTCTTTCATGTTATTTAACACACACACTCGGCAATAGAGACGGCAGCCTCATCCAAGCCAGTAGGTGCAAGTGTTGCGTAACATGTCGAAACACTGATACAGATGCGCTCGAGATGATCCCTTCATCAACCAAAACCATCCACCAAAACCATCCACCAGCTCAGCCTCAGCCCCAGTCCCGACAATCCAGCCTCCCCATCCGGCCCCGCAGTCTCCAGCAGCCTCTCTTCTCCAGCACCTGCAGTCTCCAGCCCGCTGCTAGGGGGCGCCCCAGTATACAGCGTGAACGGCGCCCCGCCGGAGAGTCTCTCTCCTCACCTTTCCCTCGCTGCTTACCCACCGAGCCCTCCTCTGCCTCAGTCTCAACCTGGCGCTACCGAGGCAGCTTCCTCCACCCGGACGAGGGTCGCAACTGGGAAGAACAGCGTTTTCTTTTGGGTTTACTCAAATTTTTAAATCCTTCTCTTTCGTGGAGTTTTATGTTTTATCCCCCCCCACCCCGTCCTCCTCCTCAGCAGACCCAATCCAGTGGATACTCGGTTTTGCGGTGGCTTTCTCTCTCTTTTCCACCCTCCTTCGTGGCGGGACGTGATGTGATGTAGCCGCGGTGCGAGGGGACTCGTCGTGGCCCTACAGGGACGCACAGGGGGACCGGGAGCAGGGACAACCGGGACCACCGGGACACCGGGAGCACCGAGGAGACTCTTCTGTCGCCGGAGCGGCACGAGGCGAGGCGAGGTGCGCATTATTTTGGAGCTGGGCTGAATGCGGGCTCTGGTCGCATCTGATCCGAGGGGAAGAGAGCCAGCCTCGCTGAACGTGAGCAAAACGACTGTTTGGATCCCTGGGTCCCCGTTTGGATGACGTGTGAGCCGAGGACCTCGTGCGTAAACGGACTATAGCAGAGAGAAGGGACCCAGAAGAACACACACCAAACACGGCGTGATGTCTAAAGGCAAGACGTTGAGACGTGGAGCGTAACACACACACACACACACACACACACACACACAGACACACACACACACACACACACACACACACACACACACACACACACACACACACACACACACACACACACACACACACACACACACACACACACACACACACACACACACACACACACAAACTCTAATGCAGCTCCTGAATTTGTTTTTGAATTTTTGTACTGTTGTTGCGCACAAGTATCTGCAATTTGTGTGCCCGAGAGGGAGATCACGCGCACAAGCATGCACCCGTGTCCGGGGTCTGCAGCCCGGGGTTTGTCTCCGTGATCGTCAGTTGTTGCATGCGGTCTGCAGTTCGTTCATAAGAGGGTTCGTCTCAGTGGAGTCCAAGAGGGGCGCAGATGAGGACACTGCAATCAGACGGAGCATCGTCAGGCTGTCAGTGGTCCGTCCGGAATGTGTGCACTGCGCTGCGTGGATCTGTTCTGAGTGGAAAGACGTGGATAGGAAAGGTGAGATGCTTTGCGGGTGTGCACGATGCGCAAAGCAGGCGATTCTGGGTAAAGTTCCGCGTTTGGACGCACGCCTCATGGATGGAGAGGTCTGGAGCCGAGCACCATCTCCATTGTGCCGTAGTCTCCCGTGTGGTTTTTAATTGTAAAACGCGCTTTCCTTGGGGTGCACAGACCACAACAACACGATAAGGTACCCGTGTGATGGATGATGCTGTGCAATGGTGTTTTTTTTAATTGCTAAATGAGGATGGATGTGGATGTGAAGAGGCGATTTGACGCTGCGCAATTGCGTGTTGTTTTTACCGCGCGTGTTGTATAAGCAAAAGGAAAACGTTCAAAACCGATGAAGGAGGCTGGAAGGATGCAGAGTGTTTGCATGTGTTGTATTTTTTTTTTGTCCGATTTGTGTGTCAGACTGCTACAGAGTTGATAGGCCGGTCAGTTAGCCCCACTCGAGTCTGTGTTTTATGTGAAGACAGCCCAGTCTTGATCCATCCTCTGAGATGATGTTTGACATTCCCCCCTCGCTGCGTACCTAAATCCCCTTTACCTCATGTTCCACTCTGACTGTCGTTCTGCATCCTTGGAGCAGAATAGCTTCATAGTGAAATGCTTGGATATCGTTTCAACGGATGCCCAACCCACATCCCTTTTTAATCTGCTATTCGGTCGCGCTGCCTCCCATACAGCATGACTACAACAAATGATTTTAATACCAGTGTGCTGTGTGTCTCCAGTGATTGTCAACGGTCGCATGTGGCATTGGTTTGCATTCTACACACGGCACCCAACCACACCACCACTGTCTAAATCACACCTGTGAAGGGCCTTGAAACACACGTATTGCACACACACACACACACACACACACACACACACACACACACACACACACACACACACACACACACACACACACACACACACACACACACACACACACACACACACACACACACACACAAAACCGTTTTGTCTGTCGTACCGCTGCAGATGGAATATCATTATCATGTCGATAGCCGGTCAATTAGCCTGCTGTTAGTTACAGCGCCGTCTCTGAGTCGTGCGTGGCCATCGCTAGGACCCTCTAGCTACTGATTGGCAACCAGGTGATGCTAGTAGGTATAGATCGAGACAAGATAGCGCGAGGGGGGGGGGGGAAGTGGGGGGGGTCCTTAGAATCGAACAAAAGACCTAAGATGTAACGACTGCATAGGCCTGCAGGTCGCACGATTAGGTATTTTTGAAGCACTTTGTAAAAATCCATTGAATATCAGTGATTCCGTTGTGTGTGTGTGTGTGTTTGTGTGTGTGTGCCAAAGCAGATGAAATCGTGCACAAGGCAAATGGTTTAGTTCAGCAAACAGCTGTGTCACACACACTTTAGACCAACGCTCTCCGTGCAGGAGCATTCGCATCCATAATGGCGGCAAAGACGTACACACACACACACACACACGACGTGTGTGTGTGTGTGTGTTTGTGTATGTGTGTGTGTGTGTGTGTGTGTGTGTGTGTGTGTGTGTGTATGCTCCTGCATTCACCGAAAGGCCCCGAAAGGGAGGGGAGGGGTGAAGAGAGATGCGTGCGTGTGTGTGTTGCTCTCTCAATGTTCCCACTGTGTTTGCCTTCTTGTTATTCCGAGAGCATATGCACCCCAACCTAGGGGTGGGGGGGGGGGGGGGGGGGTGGTGTGTGTGTGTGTGTCGAGGAGGGGGGGGGGACTCAACTACAGAGGTCCAACCGCCTGCTAGAAAGGCAGCCATTCACACGGCACTGCATCGATTGTTGTGTCTACTCTCCGTCTACAAGGGCTGGTACTATCTGACTATCCACTCCCTCCGTGGGGGGTGAGGCATCAGTCTAGGCGTGAGGACTTTTAAAGAATAGAAACAACAATTTGAAGGATATGTAAATAGGTGAATGATTGCTGTTTAGCCTTGTGTTTCTGTGGAGGGGGTGTGTGTGTGTGTGTGTGTGTGTGTGTGTGTGTGTGTGTGAGAGTGTGCAGTCCCGCACTGCACTGTCGCGGGCCCCCCAACCTTCTCCCGGTGTTAATATTGGCGCCGGTAATGGTGTTGTCGCCGTATCCATATCCAATATGTGAGGCTATTTAGCTGCTCCGATCGAGCGCTCCACGGTGGTCGTTCTCACAGCTTGTGGGACTTCCATCCCGGTGATTCTGCCGCATTACGCCGGCCGTAAACATTACAGCGACAGCCGTTTATTATTTTTCATCCTTTGTTGTACTCCGCGCTCGCTGCTTAATAAATAGGGTGCGTTTTCGGTTTCCTCTCCCGCTCCCCCTGCTGCCTTTTACTCTGACGCCATTTGGCCGAGGCCACAAAGAAAGGGTTGTTTGGTGCTTTTGAACAAAGTCTAGTTTCCTTGTTGATCTAAGGGGGGGAGGGGGGGGGGTTCACACCTCCTTTGACCCGTGCTTTAGGAGTGGTCCTGTTTGGGATGAGGACCGGAACGTCCTCCCGTTTCAGCCCGGATTAACGCGGAGCTGGCCCTCCTCTCGCTATTACGGCGTCGGAATAAGCCTTGATTTAATACGCTGTCATCCTCCTCCTTCTGTCTGTTGTCGGGTTGCTTCCTCGGCGAGTGTATTTACGTTCCTCCCTAAGGCCTCCTCCATCTCTTTCATTCAATTTCGGCCTTTTGGACTTGATTACAGGCCAAGGTGGAATCCAATTTGCCGTTTCGGTATGAATGGTGATACAGGCTCTTCAATTGTCGTTATTGGGTTAGCGCATAGCGGCTAGCGCTTCAGAGCCCAACCCCATCTACCGCCAAGGCCCGTTCAATTGTATGTTTTATTTACGTGGACACTTTCCCTTTTTCATTGGGTGGAGAATATGTCCGGGACGTATTTGAAATCTTCTCCATGCCGCGTTGTGTTGTTTATACTGATTGGTGTGTGATGACAGACCACAGACTCTATTCCATCTCTGTGTACACACGGACAGTTACACACTGAACAAACTGTATTCTTGTGCAACACATTTTTTCACAAGGGTGTGGTTGATTTTTCTCATCGGAATGCAGTTTATAATAATCTCCAGGGTGACATAATGTAACCACCGCCTAACCACAACAAACAGACAGTATTTAGTCCAATGGGATAATGCTTTCTGCAGCTTATGTGGTAGCTTTGGTGGATGTTTACTTTGTTTATTGCATCACTGGCATTCAAGTCATGGATGTTCCTTGGATTGCCATATGTAGACCTGTGAAATACAAATTACAAACACCACGTCATTCAAACCATATGCCTAGTTACATTTGTTATATCGCTAAGCAGAATGTGTTTATTGTATGGTCAATGTATTGTCAGGCGTTCCCTTGGCCTGCCGCGTGTCATTCTGTCGCTGTAGTGCGGTTAATTGAATTAACCAATTCAACATTGAAACACTCACCCTGGTTTTCCAATCCACTTTCTAATGTGTGGCTGCATAAACGCGCGGCTTCCAGACAACTGGTTTCATTATTAATTTTTCGGAGGGCGCACTGGGGAGACGGGGACTAGTAATCCCTCTTGGCGCGTAATCATCTCCTCTGCGAAACCAAAAGCTGTTTGTTTGTGGCTGCACTCCTAATTCCCTCCCCTCCCCCTCCTCGGGTACATTAGCCGTAATGGGAGCCGGTAATTTATTAATGAAAGTTGGAGGAGCAATTATAAGGAAAAGATGGGCGACGGCGGCAACACCTGGTAATCAAACCCTCGACTCCTCTCCCCCCCCCCCCCCCCCTCGCCAGGTTAGCGCCTCCGTAGGAACGCGCGGCAGAAGGCGTTGCGTGGTGGCCGCGCGGGTCTGTTGTGTTTCAGCGGAGGTTCACACGGACTAAAGCGTTAATGACTGTTACCGTTCTTCATCAAGCGGTAAACGCGTGGTCTTGATCGCGGTCGACGGCTGCCGGGTGGCTGCGTTGTTCACAACAATGTTTTTTTTTTCTTTTTTTTTCTTTTTTTCTGGCAGGCCCCGTCGCCAACCGCTGGTATTTGTCGGTTTGTGTGTGGGCACGAGAGAAATGTCTTTGGTACCAGAAAGCTCATTCCCCTTCCATCACCTTGAGGTCCCCTTGCCCGTGCCTGTGATGTCCAAAGACAGACGGGGCCGGCGGCCTCCCAGCTCGGGGGGAGACGTCGGAGCACTCTCTGTTGTCACATTTTCCTTTCACGGAGAATGTCAGGGATGCAGGGGAGAGGGAAAATAAGGGCAGGCTGTTGTTGTTGTTGTTGTAGCAGGAGGGGGCCAGACTCTAAGGGAGCGAGCATGGCGGTTTCATCAAAGACAATCACACCGCTGAAAACTCCAGGAAAATGGTTGGGGGGGTTGTCAGTGGAGGGGGGGGGGGGGGGCACTCCGATCAAGGTGTCCGTTAATGTTCAGACAGACATCGGGTTGACAGACGGGCCCCTTTGATTCTGCGAGCCGGTGGTGACCTCTTGAACGTTGTGGGGCGCAGATGGACGCGTAAAGCGACTGCACACGACTCTCGGAGCATGTCGAGAGAAAGGGCCACCGACGACAACAACAACGGCATATTGTATTGATGACCGGGTGGAGTGGCGGTGTCGTCCTCAAGGACCCCCGTCTGAAAGGGAAAAAGATCGCCAAACTGAGGGCGTTGAGTGACATCTATACATCTATGTAGACATAGATAAATATAGAGAGATAGCGATGTATACATAGAGATATTGAAATATAAATAGAGATGGATATAGATGCATCGATATTGATGGATATAGCGATATATTCATAGATAGAGCTGTGAATGCCACACACATAACAAGGCGGGTTAAACGACAAAGACTAAGGACTAAGGCTTTAAAATAGCTGGAGAGTTAAATCAGAATCAGAATCAGAAAACTTTATTGATCCCCGGGGGGAAATTGTTTCGTTCCAGGTGCTCCGTACAAATATAAATTACAAGAATAGAAGATAAGATTATAAATAGAAAATTATAAATAAAGTACAATAAAATAAAAGTAAGAATAAAGTAAGAAGTGGACATCTCTTAGTGAAATTGGACGTCTCTTAGTGGTTTCTATTCACAAATTTACAATACAATATTTACATTCTGTTTTATAAAAATAAGCACTGTGAATGCATCTTTCGCCCTTTATGGGGCCTTTGTCAGACACCAAGGGGGTGGGGGGGGGGGTGTGTGTGTGTGTGTGTGTGTGTGTGTGTGTGTGTGTGTGTGTGTGTGTGTGTGTGTGTGTGTGTGTGTGTGTGTGTGTGTGTGTGTGTGTGTGTGTGTGTGTGTGTGTGTGTGTGACTTTGGTGCGTTGTGGTCCCGCCCGCTCTGAGAAGCCATCAGTCCGTTTTCACTCAGCCATCACTCAGCACGCGTGACGACAAGACCATTATCCGCTTAAACTGTACGTCCTCCGGCCACTGCAGCAATGCTGAATGTGCTGAACGACACCGGGGCGAACACGTGGAGTACGGGGGTGGTGCTGGTGGTGTTATTAAGCTGCGAGCGAGCGTGTCGGTGCGGTTAATGCGCTGAGTTGTTGGGGACGGCAATAGCTCAGGAGGTAGAGGGGGTTGACTGGTATCCAGAAGGTTGCCAGTTCGATCCCGGCCCCTCCTAGCGTTCCGAGGTGTCCCTGAGAAAGCTACGCCTAACGCTGACTGCTCCTGACGAGCTGGCTGTCGCCTTGCGTGGTTGACTCCGCCGTCGGTGTGTGAATGAATGGTTGTAAGGCCGCTTTGGATAAAAGTGTCCCTTGGAAAATCCCCTTGATGTACCATTTTATAAAAATAAGTTAATGCACAGAGGTTTGGCAATGACCTGCGCAACTGTTTATTGTCGTGAAGAAGTTTGTAAACCAATTCCGTGAGTACTGTATGTGTCACACGGAGAGACAAGTTATTTTTGGTGATGAACAGGGATGTCAGGAGGATGTACGGGCACGCCCCAAGGATTTACTCACTTGGTCAATTCGGGGCGGTTTCGGAGAAGGTTCCGGTCTACCCAGAGGACGGCTGTTTGTTGCGTTGCCAAGTGTGGACACAAAATAAAACCATGGCTGTGTTTAGTGTTCCAGTACGCCGTCACATTAATCCTCGTAATTTATGCGTCCAATTTGAATAAAAGCCTACGCGTCGACCGCGTTCGAGGCGAGGGCGAGTCAGGGAGGTTGTGCGCACCGCAGTTTGCGCAGCGGTACCTTTGCTTCCCAAAGTTTATTTAGTTTAACTGCGTCGAAGTCCTTCCCGCTAAGTCGGCCAACTGTATTTGGTTTTATTATTTGTGTGGGAGTCCATAGCTCCGCCCCCAATTTGCCACTTAGTTAACTCGTCCCCTGCGGGGTCAGAACACTTAGCAGGGAGCTCTCGGCCACTTAGCAGGGCCTGGGGCCTGCTAGTCCAAGCGGAGGTGCTACCGCCGCGGACGGCGTGGGTGTGCGTGGCGTTCAACCGTTTTCAGCGTTCAGGATTTAATGGTCGAGGTCCATGTGGTCTAAGGCACTTTGGGGCTCGTAAACACAGGCTCCCTTTTGTTATTTATGTTTTTATTTGATTTTTCACGTCTGGATTGATTGGTTTATGATGACTATAGTGCCGTATTTTTATTGTAATTTTGTATTTTTGTAGTTGTATTTTTATGTATTTAAATACTTATGTATTCTTGTATATTCTTTCTATTTTCTACTTTTTAAAATAATTGTATCCGTTTTTTTTGTATTTTCTTCTCATATTGCATTTTAAATGTCTTCTTTACATTTAGGTTTGAATCTCCTCTGCTAGGTGTGCTTTATTTCTCCGTCTCCATTTTGAGACAACATCCTCACACTCTGTCGCCGGTGTCTCGTATCGTCTCTATCCGCCCGTCTAACCGAGCTGGAAGTGTGCGTGAAGGGAAAATGGGATCGCTCGAATGTAGGGGGAGAGAGAGCGGGGGCGGCGGGAAAAAAAAATAAAAATAAGAAATGACCCAATCGCGGCAAAGACTTAACCCGAACCAAATCGGCCCGATGCTGACAGCACAGCAGAACGCGGCCGCCAGAAATGTTGACTTAGCACCCGCGGCAATTCAGGCCACCGTTATGGCTCTTTAGACGCAGTGGAGGGGTAGCGTAGAACTATCAAACTGCCATGACACGACCAAGACAGTACATCAGCCACTCTTAGCACCCTCCCCGGACTGATGTGTGTGTGCCGTGTGTGTGTTTTATAACCCCAACACTTTTGCGATCGGCCGGGATTTTTTTTCTTTTTTGTGCAGCAATATCGACATGACTTAGCTTCGCTTTCTGGCTTGGCTTTATTTATTTATTTTTTGGTTCTGTTTCACTTTATTTTTTTGGTTGATGTTGTCCTTTAACCTCAAATCAGTGCAGGGGGGAATGAAAGAAAGATGCAGTGGTTCTGTGCAGGCGTAGCTCTAACAGAAGATAATTGATGTCCCGTTTGGGAGGCAGGGCAGGCCCTGAATGGCTGATGAGTCGGTGCACCTGCAGCCGCATACAAATGAACGGTGGAGGAGAAGAGTTAGTACTGGCGCCTCAACGAAAGCCACCGGGATCTGGGCTGATCTCGCCTCTTAATTGGCTATCAAAAAGCAAAGGAAGACGATTTTTCGCACGTTTTTCACACAGGGTGCCGTTTTTATTTTTTTGGAAGTTGCAATCGTCGACGGATTCACGTGCAACCATGGCAACTTGACATTTCCTGTCTGACGCTCGTCACCTACGCAGTGCAATTAATAATGGCTACCCCATTTACCACACAGTCGTGGGAGGCCATTTACTGGGAAGTGAAAGGGTGAAATGTCACTTGAAGTGGACGCGGATCCCGGGAAAAGCAAGCAGAGATCTCTGTTTCTGTCAAAAAGAGATGAAGCATATTCAACATGGATTATTATTTAATGATACATAGAATCCACCCACTTTCTACCTTTCTGAGGAATATTAAGGATGTCAGTGGAATGCTTAATAATCATAAATTGGAGTTAAAATGGTTTTTTTTGCTTAGAGGAATTTGCAGAGTAAACACATTCTATTCACTCAACTCGTCTTAATGAAAACAACATGGGTGTACTTTTTTTTGCTCCCTGTCGCCTCGTGGTTTTAATCTGTAAAAATCGGATGAAATATCGTTGCACGAGGAGAGATTTACAACCGTGTGAATCCAGTGGTGAATCACAGGAGTCAATCCCTCTCCTTCTAATCAAGATAATTGGAGAGTGTCATACAATACGAGGTGGGTCGAGGTCATCCATTCATTTGATCAGAATCAGATCACTCTGATGACTTCCACGATATACTGCAGTAACTCAGCTCCCACTTCAACTCTCCCCCTCCGCGAGCATGTGTCTTTGAGACCAAATTATTTTCTTTTTGTCTTTTAATCAATGGGGGTAGAATTGAATCCTGGCGGTTGTAGGCTGAAGTGTCTCGGCGTGCCCCGGATTTCAAGCCCTGCACACATTGTACCCCTGATGGAATGAGTGTTAGTCGTGTTCTGTACGCTGAGCTGTCTCCCCTGCTTTATCTGGGAGTCTGAGAGGAGGTGGAAGGTTTGAGAGCTGGAGAATAGGGCTCCCATGCCGCTGGTTTGATATCTGGAAGGATGCAGTCGTTTGTTCCAATGATTTTCCAGGCGAGAGTGTAGATCTTTGTCTCACCTCTCGCTTCGACGCCTCGTGTGAATATGTCCGCGTTGATCTCGTCATTTGAACTCTCAATGTGTTCACGCAACGGAGACCCGGTTCTGTGCTGATGCGGAATCGCCACGGGGTAAATCGAGGTTGGGTTTCTGCTTTTGTTGCCTTTTTTCAGACACCTACCAGACACCAAGAACGGGAGGAAAAAGACGAACCTTGAATTACATTTAATTTGTACAGCCCTTAATCACAGGTACAGTCTCGAAGGGCTAACGGAACATACCTTTATGACACAACTACGTCCCGGCCTCAGCACCATGAGAGGTAGTGGAGCACCATGAGAGCACCTGTTTAAACCTTCTGTGCCGTAGCGTACCCTCTGGTATCACGAGGTAGAGGTCTTAGTAACGCCTAACGGCGAGCTCAGATCCGGCGACCCAGCCGTCTGCCCGGTGACATCCTGTCAACCTTGACGCGTAGCGACGGCGCCGCCCCGTCACCCCCGAAACGTCACCCGTCTTTCCGCCTCCACCCCCATCACCGGCACCAGCAGCACCACCACCACAACCACACCCATCACTACTACCACCACCGCCACCCTGTCACGGTACGAGACCCCCCCCCCCCCCCGTGGTGGCAGAACCTAAGGGTGCATCGTTTGCAGCCGCCGTGGGACGTCTCCGGGGGTGGGAGGGCCCACAAGTCTATAATCAGTCATCATGTCAGAGCAGCCCCCACACCACCCCTCCCTCAAGGGCCCCCCCAACCCCCTACCCCCCCCTCCAGGTTCTGGCTCATTCAGCCAAATAATAAGCAGCCGATAACGGCCCTTGCTGCTGAGCAGGCGGTGAACAGTCGCCTGCGGGCTGAGAGGGGTCCTCGTACCAGGGGGGCTGGAGGTAGATAGTGGGGTGGATGAGGGGGCGGGGGGTGTTGGTGGAAGTGAGAGTCTGCTTCCGCCGAAGCACGCGGGGGATATCACCTCGGTTTCAAGGGCTTGAGCCTGCTTCGGTTTCCGCAGCGAGACGCCGGAGGGTTTCGCTCGCCCAGGGTTGGTCTGCGCGTGCGTTCGGATGTGCCGGGCCTCAAGGTGCGATATTCGACCCAGCAGGGGGGCCTGCTCACGCGGGCACGGCGGCAGCGGCGGCGCTGTGCCAGGGGCTCGCGTTGCATTTGTTCAAGCGGGGTGTGGAGCTGCCGTTACAGGCGGCACCTCGTGCGACGGGAGTACGAGGAGCACTTTTTAACAAGGGTGTAGGAGGTTGCCAACTTACTTCCCTCCTCATGACTCCAGCCCGTAACACACTGGGAGCGTAGGCAATGTAAATGAAAAGACCCTCCCCACACACACACACACACACACACAAACCGACTCAAAACACAATCGTGGCCCCCAACACCCCTCCCCCTTGAGTCCTCACTCATGGATTTTTGTCATTCCATAACAAGGGTCAGAGCTCGCCATTGTTTGGCCGTTGCATTCCTCGGCCCAGTGGTATTGACCAGTAACCGCCACAACCATCCATCATCCAGACGCAGAGAGTGACGGGTCGGACAGAGGAGAGTCTTGACGAGACGTCCACCTCCCCTGGCACGTTGAACAGAGACACTCCCTCTCTTGTGTCGTGGCTCCGGGGCCGGCCTGCCCTCGGCCTGACCCCCTGAGACTGTTGACACCAACATCTCCTCTGTGCCGGAGTAGTATGTGCGTATTATAAGCATGTTTGCACACATTGTTCGCTTCCTCCGTTCATAGACCGATCGCAGCCTTTTTCTGACACAACGCAGTAGTGGGGGGGAGGTAGGGGGAGGTGCAGTGGCCAGGAGGTTTAACTCACGGTCAAAGTATTGGGTTCGATTCCCATTGGCCACAGCTTACCTGTAGGCGTCCCTGTACGAGCCTTGAAGTACTGCTCCTTAATGACCTGTACTATAATTTATCTCACGTCACTTTGGAAAGGGGCGTCCGCTAAATTGCGAAATAGTGAAAGAATTCTCCAGCAGTTGAAACATCTGATCCTAAACCACAACCTGTTAATCATTGATCGTCCCCCACCTGATCTAATTCCACAACTATGCATTTCCAGAGCGAATAACTAGTTCACCACCGGTGAGTTATCCGTGATGCCGAGGCACGCCACTCGACCAATGAGCTCGATCTGAGGTCGGTGAGGGGTCAAACCATTATAGTATTCCTGTCTGCGGTTATTAACTGAGTAGGTGTGGACGGGAAGGCCAATGGTCATCAGCTAAGGGGTGGACGTTTACCACTTGTGCTTAAAATGTCCTTCGCACCGCTCCCTACCTTCCAACGGTCGGGGCTGGTGGACTTTACGCTTTAAGCTAACGAGGTCCTTCACCCTGCTCACTACTTTCCAACGGTTGATTCTTTGCATGTGCTCCGTCCATTTTTTCAGCTTAACACGGTTCCTCTTTATCTAAGCCCTTCTGCACAACAAAGACGTTAATTAACGTTAGGGGAAGGCACTTGGTGTGTGTTCGCACGCACTCAGAGACGGAACAAAAAGGATGAACCATGGGGTCCACACTGCGAGACCTTACCCCCCCTCCCACCCCCCCTATCCCACATTTCCTCTGGCCGGACCTCGCCGGTCCGTTTAGCAGGGGGTTCTGCTGTCGCTGACAAGTGCTGTGAAAGGTTAGGCCGGTGTAATCTTGTTTATGTTTTTGGTCGGCGCTAAGCCCCTCCGTAAGCCAGCTTTGTGTCAAACACAGCTGGGCAGGCGGCTTATAATTGCAGCTGGACAGGAATAATTGGACGGGCAACTTGGAGGCAGCCGGGCCGACACACACAGGTAATTTACTGATCCGCAAGCTCAGCTGGGATCAATACAGGAGGTATTTTTTTGCTCGTTTTGCAGGGCCCAGAACTGCATCTACTTCATACTCATTTCATTACGCTTTTCTGGCCCAACTGTAATGGCAGTTGGAGACTTCAGTGCGCTTTAGTGCTCCAGGCGGGATTCTGGCTCAGACGGATGGTTTTGACCGTACGTTCTTCAATAGTTTTAAATAGACCCTTTTAGAGCTTAAATGTACATTAAACGTTATGTGTTGTAATGTGGCGAAATGCAAGTGTTTTCCTAGTATACATAAATAAATGGCTGAAAGATATGGCGATGGACGGCCGTTGAACCGCTGGTCTATCAATGACCCAATGAGTCGAGACGCTTGGTGAACTGGGATGTAGAGGAAGTGATCGGTCAGCAGTGATCAGTCAGTCGCACATCGTCCACGGAGCGTGGTAATAATGTACCTCGCTGAAGGACTTCTTTGCTTTATTCAACCCGAGTTCCTTAGCCACTCTTCTGTGTAGTTTCTTCGTAGGACAGATCCACTGTGTTGTACAGCTCACCGCCTCTGGCGTTTTGGCTTGTTTGCTAAGATTGCGTAGTACATAATACTTTAATTGACACCATCATTGCCAGCCAAACTAATTACGTCTGTGCAGTTGAATTGCCCTCCTTGTAATGAGCACAGTGGTCCCAAAAATACGCACTTTTCTTTTTGTAGTAGATATATAGATCATCGTTTTGAGAAGGCCAATTTGGTTTAAAAGCCTGGGTTTTAATTGTATTGCTGTTGCATCATTGTAAAAGATGAAATTGAGCAGAAGTTCCTTCTTTTTCTTTTGGATCGATTACCCTCGGGGTGGGTGGCTGGGAGGGAGAGGGAGGGGGTCCATGTGTAACCTTCCCAACCGTATCCAAACAGGGGTACAGCCAAGCAAAACAGGGAGGTACCACAGCCATCACCAAGGCCTTTCTGTGCCAACATCGGCGGATATCAACAATGGCAGCGGTGTAATCCCAGCACATCGGGGGCGGCTCTTTTTCTGCTGAGGAGACGAGAACGTTGTGCCTGTTGTCGCCGCGTCGCGGTTCACAAAAGGAGCAGGCGGCCCGTCTCGTGGAACGGAGCCTTTTGTCGCGGCGTGGCAGCCCCCCAACAAAAAACCTGGCTTTATCGCCGCCTATTTCAGGGCCCTGTGCGGCGGCGGCGGCGGTGGCGACGTAATCCTTTTTGTTGGGTCAGGATGTCAGCTCCGGCGCGTGGTCGGTCGGTCGGTCGGTGGGTGGGTGGGTGTCCTGTCTGGGTTCCTCTGGACGTTCCGTGTGACGCCCACGTCGGCTCAGGGGGGGACTGGCTCCTCGACGTTGGCTCCACAGAACCGAACGCCGTGCATTGTGGGTCCAAAGTGGCTGACCGCCGCAGCTTTTGTTTCGCTTGTGTGTTGTTTTTCAGTCGCCCTGCTGTTTTTTTCTGTCCCGGAGAGCATCGCGTGACGGCGAGCTCTCCGCTCACGCCCCCGTTGCCGCGCCCGGCATATGCGTCGGTTCCTTCCCCGTGCATAAGACGCCGCGCCCCCCCCCCCCCCTCTTTGGAAGAAGCCATCTGTCTCTCGTTCCTCTGCCCCCACCCAACCCACTGACTTTCCCTTCATGCCAGTTCTGCTCGTTCTTCCTTTCTTCAGAGACCTTCTTTTACATTAACTTTAATGGTATGTAAGATGTACACAGTGGTTCTTTCTTGACCCTCTCCCCACACTGCCGAATATCGCGTGTGGCACGGAATACTGAAAGCCACATTAAGACGAGTGAGGAGTGTGTGTGTGTGTGTGTGTGTGTGTGTGTGTGTGTGTGTGTGTGTGTGTGTGTGTGTGTGTGTGTGTGTGTGTGTGTGTGTGTGTGTGTGTGTGTGTGTGTGTGTGTGTGTGTGTGTGTGGTTTGTCGAGATCAAAGTGATGTTGGATGTAATGGTTTGCTTTATGTAATAGTCTCTGTTCCCATCAGCGTTTTTCCATCACTGCACACACCAGTCCCACCGCCTCGAGTTGCTATCCAATTGAACAAAAATGGCGTAAACTCGGACCTGCGTGTGGGGTCGTTACAATAGGAACGTTTTTCATATGCATTTAGGTGTCAACTTCTCTGTAGCGTATGGTGTGTTTCATGACACTCGATGGACATGACATCATACCACCGGTGAGCTAACACTAGCTACTGCTAGTGGTGAGTCATCAAGGATGAACTTTAATTAGAAGTGACCTATTCCAATGCATGATTTATAGGGTCAGGCCTCTTGTCTGTCGTAACACACATACCTTCTATTACTGCAAGCCTTCCCTGCTTGTTGCAAACCACTGCCTCAACGGTCTAGCACCAACACAAACTAAATGCTAATCCTAGTAGCTGTAAGCCACCATGTCAGGGAGATCACTCTACCTTTAATGTTTTTGAACAGTTTGCAATGAATCGCTTCAGACTTTCCTGTTTTTGGAAACTGGATTTGGCACATCACTTCACATACGATGACAAGACAGGGCCCCCGTTTGTGGATAGGGCTAGACAACTTTGATCTGAAGCTGTTGTTTTATCCTGCAACTCGCCCAGTAAAAAACTTTGGTTCAAGAGGGAAGGCCGGCCGACGGCCTCAAAGAGCCGTGTAACCATTAGCATGTAGCTTCATCCCAGTCAATACATGCATGAACACACACGCACGCACACACAATGATAACATTCATCCACCACAAAAGATTCGATTTAATGATTTCTAACTATCACTCGATGAAACATTGTCTTAATTCGGGGCTGTGATTACAGCTTACTTGGTTCAGAGGTTATCACAAAATACTGTGTAAAACCTCTTTAAAAAGATATTATCCGTTGACGGGCTGCAATTAATAATTAATCCTTGGAACCAAAGCACCTGGAAAAAAACTGCTTCGGGCACACAACAGTAGATTGTCCACGGAAGCGTCAATCATCGTGAAACTGTCAGACTGTCGCAGATCAGTCACGCATTAGCGGGGCTTGCATTCAGCGTTCCCTTAGACAGGTTAAATTTAAACACCTATTCTTCCTTGACATATTTAGCTGATTGCCGGAAACTGGATGAGCACATCTCCCCTGCGCTGCATTCTATAAGAACTGCCCACACCTGCCTAACCCATAAAACACTAGCTTCCACCTAGAGAACTGCCATGGCTCATAGCGTCAGCCACTGTGCCGGAATAATGCATTGTGGGGGCTTGCAGGAATGGAAAGATCTGTATCATTCTCCCCCTGTCTCGACCTCCCTCAGGGATTTAATGTTAAATATGACTTCCTCTAGGGTTCACCGGGGAGATAGTCACGGCACGGCTTCCTTGTGTTGAACTTTGTATACAATTTACTGTGGCGTGATAAGGCTGAGGTTAATAGCGCAGAGTGTACCGATTTGGAAGGACGATGATGAGGAGTTGGATTAAAGGAGAAAACTAAAACCAATTTCCTCAAGGAATCTATTTTGGGTTTTTCATACTTATCTCTGTTATCATGCATGGAAACAGTGAATACAATTTTTTTATTATTATTATTTGTTTTGGAATGCAATGTTTGGCCTTTCCTGGAACAATTCCGAGATTATTTTTCCCATTTTCCGCAACCTGTTTCTTCACTCAGCCGGAGATTACAATGTCTCTTTGTTGGTTATCCCTTAGGAATAAAAGAAGTGGACTTGTTGTGTTTTTCTTCTTTTCCAATACAACTGAACCACACACGCACACAAGCGCACACACACACACACACACACACACACACACACACACACACACACACACACACACACACACACACACACACACACACACACACACACACACACACACACACACACACACACACACACACACACACACACACACAACCCCCCCCACCACAACCACCATGGGACATGTTTTTTCCCTACAACTCTAATCCCGGCCTGTCTATATTTATCACCAGTTCAATTACTTTTCAGTTTTTTCGGCATAGAATTCCACCGCGGTGTATTGCTCTCGGTGTGTGTTGCCGGCCCCGCAGATTTATGCCCGCGTCGCTGGGACTCGGTTCAATTTTCTGCATGGCTAGATGTGGCCGTTGGCATCGGCATTGCGTTTCACCGTTCCCTCTCTTCCCAACGCCGTGCTTTGGGAAGTCTGCACCGCACAGCCAAACCCCCTCTGCTTGTAATTTCTTCCAGACCTCGGCCATTTATGTCACTTTTCACTACTGGCTTTTGTAGGGCTGATCATTTCTGGCCTCAGACTCAGTTCTCAAGGTCTGTGCGTGTGTCGCACACTTGTGTCGCACACTTGTGTCACACACTTGTATCCGGAGCACGCAGTTGTGTGCGAGCTTAACACGATTTGAGGCTATACTGACGCAATGTGTATGCAGAGCCCTCCCTCCCCACCCACCTACCTCCTCCCACACCTGGGTTATTAATTTTCAAAGTAGTAAAATGTGAACCTTTTTTTAAAAGGTCAAGCCTTTCTTCCTCCTTCAGCGCGGGAAGCGAATGAATAATACAACGGCGCAAATTTGTTAGCACTATTATATTGGACATGAAACCTTAAAGTTTTATAAAGTACGTCTCTGATGTGGGATACTCCCTCAGCGCCGGTTCCTCACACGCGTCGACTCAGCGTTCAGGTTCAGTGTTTTGGGGTTCAGAGATGGTTCAGCTCCCTTGAGCTCCACACTAAGGGGTCTCCTTTGAGCGCTAACGGGGTCTGGTGATTGGATGATGGGTGGCAGCTCTGGCCCCCCCTCACCACCACGGTTAAACAGTGCGACGGCCGCACACACTGCATCATCCGAAGGGCCGATGAGTAAATCACAAACCGCTTCATCAAGTCGCCACGTCGGGTCTGAGCCGGGACCACCGGCGCTACCTTGGGGGGTGGGGGGGGGGGGGGGGAGTGGCACCGGGGGCGACTTGACCGATGGCCGCCGACGTCGCTCCATCACTCATTCTCCGAACTCCGTCAGAATTGAACCACCTCCAGCGGCCGCTGTGTCTCTGTCCACGTCTTTGGACTCACTTTTGATTTGCCGTTCGCTTTGGAGAGCCACCGATCACGTCTGGCCACTTGACTTGAAGCAAAGCGTGAACGTTTCAATGACAACATTTGCTGCGTTCGTAATCACTCGGGTTGGGTGCAGATTCGGGGGGGGGGGGGTAGATCGAGTACACAGACCCCGGCTTCTCACAAGGACGAATGACCTCCTCCCAGACATGTCCATAAATCGCCGGCCCCCGCCAGTACATGAATGCCATTCCAGCACTGTCGAGGCTCAAAACCCAGCGGACCATGGCTGTCTAACCCCCCCCCCCCCCCCCGTCTCCCCTCCAACCCTCCCCCCCTCCCCCTTACCTTCCCCCCAAAACTCTCATTTTCTGCCCTCTCCTTCTCCTCATTCAGATTCCTCTAATGTCCGCGCTTGACAGCTTGAAATAATGACGCCGCGACCCGCCCGTCCACAATGGAGACATAGAGAAATCTGCTTCCTGCTTGGCGGCCGGCCAACAGGTTGGGGGGGAGGGGGGGAGGGGAGGGGGGGATGAGGGGGGGGGGGGGGTCACGCAGCCCATTAGCCAGTTGATACCGTCACAGTTATGGCTCTCTTTGTAGGTGCAATGAAAGGGTTGACATGGCCCCGAATGGCTGGCCCCTCGTTACAGGGGTCCTGGGCTATCTCGCCTGTCTCCCCCACGCTGCTCCCCCCCTCCCCTGTTGGGCCTGAATGGGCACATTGTGAGTTCATGCGCTCTTGGGTCTGGTCTTCAGAGCAGTGACCCCCCCCCCCCCCACCCCCCCCTTACACACACTTATTCTCTCTCTCTCTCTCGCTCTCTCTCTCTCGCTCGCTCGCTCGCTCGTCAAACCATGTCATCGGCACCTCACGTCCTGACACACACCAGATCCCATACACTAAAAGTACCTTTTCTACTCGCATGCACGCGCACACACACTAACACCCACACACACACACACACACACACACATGCATTGGAGTAATTCACGCAAATATGCTGTGTTGTTCCATGTCAAGGGCAAGATAACACTGAGATGGGATTGGACAGGCACCAGTAGTCTCACACATGGCCGACACACACACACACACACACACACACACACACACACACACACACACACACACACACACACACACACACACACACACACACACACACACACACACACACACACACACACACACACACACACACTCTTCCTCTCCAGTTCATTGGTAACACATCTGTCCTCCCCCTCCCCCATGTGTCAAGGTTGCGTTCGCTGCTCGGCTTGCCTTCAGAATTAAAAAAAGAAAAAGGTCAAGTTCCCTAAAGGGGGGGGGGGGGGGGGGGCGGGCGTTAGGGGCAGGAGAGGTCAGCAGGGGGCAAACACAACCAAAACAGCAGTCAGAATAGAACGGGCCGTAACTCGACCCTCGCTCCAAATGAGAAGCAGGATTTTTCGGTGCATAGGGAGCTCTGGGGGGAAGGGAGGCAGAGGGGGGGGGGTCGTGGTTGTGATTGTGTCCCCCAGGTTGGGTCTAGGGGACCCTGGCACCCCTTTAGTTTGTCCTCTCAATTACCCCACTTTTTTAACTTGACAGCAGTGTACACCAAACACCCCCCCCCCCGTCCATCCAAAGACGTCGGGTTCCACCCTGAAAAATAAATCAATTCCAAGGAAAGATGTAAATATTGTGTGCATTTGGAGCATCTCTCTCTCTCTCCCTCTCCCTCTGTCTCTCTCTCTCTCCCTCTCCCTCTGTCTCTCTCTCTCTCTCCCTCTCCCTCTGTCTCTCTCTCTCTCTCCCTCTCCCTCTGTCGCTCTCTCGCTCTCTCTCTCGCTCTCTGTGTCTCTCTACCCAAGTATTGACCACCACAGGCCGCTCATAAAGGAAACATCATTGTATGGAGTCTTCCACCAGCCATCTCAAGTACGTCCTTCTCCCCCCACACACACACTCCCTGGTCCCCAGAGCGGCTATATGCTAAAGGCTAATTGTACATGTGCCTGAACGCACTCCCGATGGACTCCTGAAGGGCCTATCACGTCAAGTGCCCCCCCCCCCTCCCCACACCCACGACCGCGAGCCCCCCATCACATCCCGAGTGGGATGTGATGGGGGGGTTTTAGTGTGTGTGTCTGTGTGTGTGTGTGTGTGTGTTAAAACAAGTGAGATCATCACTAGGTCTCTATCCGGTCGAGAGTAGGACAACTTTGCAGAACGGATGGCGTTTTGAACGTCATGGTCGCCGCTGTTGCAGTATCACAACAACAAACCAGACACGCAAAGGGTTTAGCGTAGGGAGGGATTGGGGGGGGGGGTGTATTTATATTAATAACATTGGATTAGAGTCCGTGATTGTGACTCATTGGATTTTGGTTTGGAATGATGATTAAAACGACGAGATGTTCTGCAGCCTGTCTGGGCCGCGTTGAGGCGGTTTTGAGTGCGACGTAACGGCGTTCGAAAATATGACGTGAGCAAAAGAATCGCACACAGGTACACACACACACACACAGAAACACAGGTACACACACACACACACACACACACTCTCGGTCCGGTGAAGCATCAATCATCCATAATGACGGACGCCATAACCCAGAGACTGAGAGGTGTAAACAACATGCTGGAGGATATCGAGGGGAAATGAAGACCCTTGTATTGTGTTGACTAACAGGATGGATGCAAGGAAGGTTGCGTGCGCTACGTGTGTGTGTGTGTGTGTGTGTGTGTGTGTGTGTGTGTGTGTGTGTGTGTGTGTGTGTGTGTGTGTGTGTGTGTGTGTGTGTGTGTGTGTGTGTGTGTGTGTGTGTGTGTGTGTGTGCACTCACAGTGGTCCCTTCATCGGTTTAATCTTGGCCAGTGGAGAGTGCTGGACGACGTGAGGAATGAGGAAGCAAGCGACTGAGACTGCATCATCTGCACGTGACTCCTCTAAGCCGCCCGTCGCCAGAGTCAATCCCGCTCGGCTCGGCTTGACTTTAATTTGACCCCTGGGAGTTGGATGGACGGTCGGTGCATTGTGAACGGCCATCGACTCCTCTCGGTTTGGGTGGAGCGCGAGCGCGATCGACGGGGTCGTGTCAGACGCGGCGATGTCTCCTGCTCCGTTTCCTGCTTCTCGGTTTGGATGCCGGTGGTGTGATGCGATCCTTTATTAACGTCACATGTTTATTATTAACTTTATTACTAACGCCCCCTTGACTCGCACCATTACCTCACTGATTACGGCACGGTAGTGACTGTTTGTGTGGGTGTGTGTGTGTGTGTGTGTGTGTGTGTGTCTGGGTGTGTGTGTGGCGACGGCTATTGGGTCAACAATGCGTCAACGCTGGATCTGTATCTACTTCCTCCAGAGACGCACAGGACTCGCTCGGACT
>NC_079428.1:1610138-1612638 GCF_026213295.1 Gadus chalcogrammus | reverse complement strand
ACTGACCTGTGAAATGTGCTTCCACCGCCAGTGCAGTTGTGGTGATGAGGCGTGACTCCCTCGACACCTCGGGGGGGAACTCCAAGACGGGTCAGAACCGGTGCCAACGAGACATGACAGCTTGGCAACACGGTGTCGTTAGGTTTTGATTATCATTCGTTTAGCTTCTTTTTTTTTGTCGACTCTGAAACTTGCTGACAAAAGAACAACGGAACAGTAAATGAATGACGTCTGCGTCACGTTAAGTCGGTTAATAAATAACCTTGTAACGGGCTTTGTTGATACTTTTATCTCTCGGCTCTAGTGAGCTGAGACTCCCTGTGTGAGACTCCCCATAACTCATGAGACTTATAAAGGAATAGAGTTTCAAACTCACGGTGCAGTTTTTCTAGAAGAGCCATTATAATCGGATACCAGATAACGAGCCGTTTCTGTGGCAGAAAGTGAACTATTCAAAAGAGATAAAAAATCGACAGGACCCCAAACGAAACACGGGCACTTTTACTGCAGATTCATCTGGGTTTTCATTTATTTACACTAATTAGATTTCGGGTTTTTTTCACACTTAAATGGCACTTTTATGGTGCCTCATTAATCTAGGTGTAATTTGTTTTGTGGCCGGTTCTGGGCCGTGCCAATATGAAGCGGCGGAGTGACAAAGCTTTATAGGAACACGCTGTGCAGACGGAGGGCATGGCCGCCAACCGATAGCGCGGCGAGACACCAGCCATCACATTACAGGACGGACTCGCCGCTGCCGCTAAGTGGCAAAAATAAATAAATAAGTAAACGTACACCGAGAAAAAAAAGGTGGCCAAGGGTTGACTGTCATCAAAATGGTAATGGTAATTACGTGTGTGTGTGTGTGTGTGTGTGTGTGTGTGTGTGTGTGTGTGTGTGTGTGTGTGTGTGTGTGTGTGTGTGTGTGTGTGTGTGTGTGTGTGTGTGTGTGTGTGTGTGTGTGTGTGTGTCGGAGGGTGGGATATTTACTACTGGATGTTAATGTGGTTTAAATCGGGCTCTCTGCCTCTCTCCCTCTCTGTCCTGCGGCCCCCATCAGCGGGGCCCTGTTAGAGACTAATAAATCAGCCATTAGGAGCTGCTGTGGCCCCCACCACGCACCATGCATAGGTGATCAGGCGGGGGGTGTCTGCGTGGGCTGGGGGGGAAGGGAGGGAAGGGGAGACGATGGGACGCCGTCGTGTTTGACCCCCCGGCGCCAACAGAGGTCGGGGTATAAAACGCAGAGTTTGGCGCATTGGAAACTTTTTTTAATGCCGGGGATATTTCGCTGCATTGCCGTGCTGTGTGTGACACTTCTCTTTTGGCAGTTGGAAGCTTGTGGACGATAAAGCGAATGGCAGCGCGTAGCACTGCAGGATTAAGGTCTTCTGACATATTGTTAGCGACTTTGTACTTTGTACCGTAAACGAATGCCGCCCGTTGAACTAAGCACCCTCTTCCTCTCCCTCTTCCTCTTCCTCTCCACAGGACTGGACATGGTGGCGTCTCTCCGGACGGACACACAGCGGAGTTAAGGAGACGCGTCGATCGAGGAACCACACAGCGTCGTTGGGGGGGTCCTTGAGCAACGCGGCCGCTTTCCTGCAGCATTTAACCGTGAGCAGGGATTGGGGGGGGGGGTCAATCTCGCTGGCTCATTGTGGAGCAGTGAGTTGTTTATGAAAATGACATCATGCCTCGTCGTCATGCAAACTAGGCGGGGCCGTCGGTGGTGATGATGATAAGCCTTCGGGGTCGGGGGTTCCTCTGGTCGGAAATCTAGCGTAACCACCGTGCGTGTTTGGAGTCCATTCCCCCTCCACATGCAAATGCCGTTTCGGGTGTGATTATGCAAACGGCCAGCTGGTCTGCGATGCACCGTCCCTCTCTTCCCCAGAGCCTCTGCTGCGCATGCTCCAGCCTCTCTCTCTCCCTCTCTCTCTTTCTCTCTCCCTCTCTCTCTCTCTTTCTCTCTTTCTCTCCCCCCTCTCCCGCCCACACTCCTAAGCTCATCATCCTCTCCTCTCTCTCTTTCCCCTGTATCTTTACCCCCCCCTCTCTCTCTCTCCCTCCCTCCCTCCCTCCCTCCCTCTCCCTCACCCTCACCCTCTCTCTCTTCTATCTCTCTCTCTGTGTCTCTGTCATTGTTTCCATTTTGCCCTCCCGTCCCAGACGCTTTTCCCCCCGTCTCCCTCTGACAGCAGGGCCCTCCCTCTCCTTTCAGGCTTATCTTTTTCCTTCTCCTTCTCTCGCTCTCCTTCCGTTCTCCTCCCTCTCCATGACCCACGCCAACCTACTTTTGATGATATCAACACACATTCTCTCTCTCTCTCTCTCTCTCTCTCTCTCTCCTCTCTCCTCCGTCCTGCTCAGCCTCTCTCTCATCTCTTTCTCTCTCTCTCTCTCTCTCTCTCTCTCTCGCTGTCTCTGCTCCTGTCTCCTCTCTGTTCTCTCTCTCTCTTCTCCCTTTCCGCTCTCTCTCTTCTCCCCCTCTCTC
>NC_079428.1:1570927-1610038 GCF_026213295.1 Gadus chalcogrammus | reverse complement strand
AGTCCTAATATTTCCCGAAGGCCATTTATCACCCTGCATTGATGTCACATGTGGGCCACAGTGCCTTTATAACGAACCGTGCCTTGTGCGTTTGATATTTCTCTTCCTTCCTGTCGCCGTTCTGCTTATTTATGTGTTTTATTGTTGTGCTTTCTTCCTCTCCCCTCCTCACGCTGTCGCCGTTAAAGAGCCCTACAGAGAGACAAGTATGGGCGTCAAACTAAACATTGCTTACCAAATGTAATTTGCTATGGATTTCACCTTCTTTCCTCACTCAGTGCTGACTAAAGGGTTCATAGGGGGTTTGCCATTGAGAGACGCACTATAAAAATGTAAAAGTCTTCCCTACGCAAAACCAACTAGTGAAGATGGATAGACGAATATACACACGCACGCAGTATACCTGTATATACAAAAAGAGCTACAGAAATGTTGGTTGATCCCGGATGGGACGTTTGGGTTCACCGCAGAAAGAGCATTCGTAAACATAACACAAGATAAAACTTTATAAAACATTAAAGTTGGAGACAACTGTGCTTTGTTGTATACTTTTTTAACAAATGCAGCATTGAAGTTGTCAAACTAAATTCATGAGGTGTAATTCCTGAATATTTACCAAAGCAGCTCTATGAATAATACATATGATGTTGGGCAGGGGTAGATGTTATTTATATATTAAATATGAAGATCAATTTGGCAGGGTGCCCATTGTTTTTGTTGCTTATTATGCATTGGCGTGCTTGTATTAGTACATTCTCTGTAAGGAACATTTTAATGGTGGGACATACAGTACACGCTTGCACTGGGCAATAGAGCTTCAACCCTAGTCTTTGTGTGTTACTTTTAAGTGTTGTGTGCATGGCTGTGTTTCTCTCTGTGTTGTGGTGGCCGACGTCTGCGGCCTTAGCTGTTGTGCCTTTTTCATTGTGTGCATGTCACTGTTGTCTGCTGTTTAAAAACAATAAGGTAAGTATCTAAGATGTTTTGATACAAAAAGGCTTCGTCCGCACAACTTATATCCACAGTGTATTCATTTTTGGATTGTGTACCGACTCAATCCGAGGAAACGTTAAGCGAGTGTTTGACAGTATGACTAAAGTTGCAGTCACCAAATTAAATTGACCATCTCTGGCCAGTGTGTATGTGTGTGTGTGTGTGTGTGTGTGTGTGTGTGTGTGTGTGTGTATTTTTTTTTTATTTGTTCCAAGTGACATTCTAGCAGCAGTAATTGGCTCATGCCATTTGTAAACCCTTCTCACCCATTCCCAACCCCCCCACCCCCCCTTCCCAAACCGGGTTTTGTCATTCCAGAGGGGATCCTGAACAATGCCCGGGATACAAGTGTCATGGATACTCTACCACTGAATGGTAACCACGGCAACAGCTACAGCATCGCCAGCGCCGAGTACATGAGTGACTGCGTGCAGATTATCGACCGGGGCTTCAACCACAAGGAGACCACGCTGGAGAAGAAGATCCTGAAGGAGCTCACGTCCAACTACATCCCCTCCTACCTCAACAACACCCACGACCGCTCGGCCGAGCAGAACCGCAACCTGATGAACAAGCTGGTAAACAGCGTGAGCAACGGCGGCAAGGACAGCGGCTACGGCATGGGCCTGGGCATGGGCATGGCCATGAACATGGCCCTGGGCCTGGACGACCACCACCACGCCACCTTCGGCCCGCACCGTGACGAGGGCCTGGGGCTGGAGCTCATCCGCGAGGAGTCCGTCGTGCCCCTGCTGCCCCAGCGGCCGCCGCTGATGCTGCCGCCGCCCCTGCAGCCCTCAGAGAGCCTCCACAACCATTTGCACCCGTCTGCTCCGCCCCCGCCCCTCCCCCAGTCCCACCACCCCTTCCTCGCGCCCGGCGCCACCTCCTCGTCACGGCGGCGGATCCCGCAGGAGAACAGCGACAGCTTCTTCCCGCTGCTCGCCAACGAACACGCCCGGGAGGAGGGCTGCTCCCCGGCCATGCCCGGCCACGCCCACCACACCCACAACCACCCCCACCACCACCACAACCACCAGAGGGACTCCCTGTACACCAGCATGCCCGTACTAGCCGGCCTGGCGGACGCGGCAGCGTCGGCGGCGGCAGCATCCGCGGCCTCCGCCGACGGCCCCAAGGACGCCGGGGACTCAAAGAGCCAGGAGGCGGGCTCGGACGACGTCTACTACAAGAGCATGCCCAACCTTGGCTCACGCAACCACCTGCACCAGCTGCACTCCTACTACCAGCTGGGGCGGGGCAGCAGCGAGGGCTTCATCGTGTCCCCCAACAAGGAAGATCTGGCCCCCGGGGAGCCCGAGAGGGAGCCCTCGCACCTGGTCACCAGCCTATAGACGGCGGAGTACCCCACGGATCCCTTCTAGGTCCCCTCATGCTGCCCTCCCTTCCCCTATTGCTGTGGTTCTCCTCTCTCCTGTCACTCTCTCTCTCCCTCCCTCCCTCCCTCCCTCCTTCCCAGTGTGCCCATTGTGCAGATCTCTGGCCGGCGACTCTAGCCCTCTCTTTTTATTCTGTGTTTCCGAAGACTGAGGCGCAGGATGCTAACTCTGGTCCTGTTGCTAATAGTGACCCCAAAACGGGGTGTTTGGAACTAGGCCTGTTTTGGTGGGCTCATGGGACCGGGCCGCGGTCGGACCACCGCGGGATTCTCTCGATGTTGTCTTTCTCTTTTGTGAGAGGCTCTAACCCTGTGTCTGACCTTTGTGTTTTGTCTGGGTGTGACGACAGATGAGGACTCATGCAAAAAGTTTTTTTTTTGTAGGACTTGGAGATACAGTGAGAGAGTCCAAAGGAACTTCAAATGGCCCGAAAAACCATTAAAAAAATGGGAGATTTAGAGAAAAGACTATTTTATTATTCTTCTGTATCCATTTTTGGCTTTTTGACAGATTTCCTTCGCTTTAGTTGCAGCACATCTTCGGTTGAGAGTCCGGGAAAATTAAAAAATAAAAACGGATTTTAAACAAAGATGAAGGAATCACCGAATGTATGCTTTGGAGCATAGATATTGTTTTTTTGTTTTGTTTTTTAGATTCCTTTCACTGTAATAACAGTTGTTGAAAAGAGGGAGGAAAAACTAATAAGAGAATTATGAGATATTTCTATGTAATTGTACAGATACTAGCATTGCACATAAAAGTATGCTTTTTGTTCCACCCAAACCCTTTTGTCTTTGTAAATGTAGTGGATACGAACAGTTTGGTTGTGCTGGCCCTTTTGATTTCTGATACAAGTCGTTTTCTGTATTTTAACTTTTAATTTGTATTTTGTATTTTTATGAAACATTTCAAAGAACCCATCAACAAGTAACAAAACAAATTCAACTCGTACGAATACACGCATAAACCTTTATGCGTGTCATATGACCCATCTTTCACATTTATGTTTAATTTTGTTTGTTTGTTTTGGGGTTGTGGTTTTTACTGTATAGAAAGAACTTTGATTAAGTGACTCTCAAGAGTGCAGAATTAGTCCTAAATGTCCATGACGTTATTAGAGAGATATCTTGATAGCAGACCGGTGCTCTGCCATCCTGCAGTCATTTTGTCGTTGAGGAGAGGCTCAATAGAAAGATTGAATTACAACTTTATTGGAATAATGTTCAGCACCAGGCACTTGTATAAAAAAAGACAATTGTTTTACTGATTAAACAAAATTATTTTTGAGTGAAAAAGTAACTGCAAAAGTCTGTTGTTTTTTCTTAATCCTCGAGGGGCAAATATTTATTTGTTAAAACAATACTAAGGCAAAAATGAGGTCCATAAAATTAGTGGCAGGTATATTTTTTCATTGTTGGCGAACATTGTGATACGTTGTTCTTTTATTTATTCCTTTTTGTATTGGTTTCCACTTTCAATGATCCCATAACTAATATTTGTTGTAACAGTGAAACTTGTTTGGTTTTTTCCAACAAAGATTAAAAGATTATTCACGAAAAATGTCACACACTTGTAAGAATTATACCAATGGCATTGGGATAAGAAACAATGGATTAGATTATTGATTGATTAATTGTTATTACTCCTATTAGCATTACGTTCAGTGTGGTGCCAAACCCCCAGCGATCATTACACAGGAACTAATAATGTACTCCTTAAGCTTGTCCAGCTTTCATAAACAAACTGTAATAAACGTTTCAATACCACTACTGGTCTAACTTATGGATTCCTTGCTGATTTAATTCAGTGAATGTCAAGGAAATACGGTACACCGGCGTCAGCGTATTTGTCAAATGTCTCTGTGAAAGTAGATTTATTCGTTTTTAATTGAAGTTTTAAGTTTTGTTCTTTTTTAATATGCATAAAATGCACTTGGTTTTATGGGTGTGTTCATTTTTAGATGGATTTTCATTTTTTTCACCAGGTTATGATTTTGTGAGAGCGGGAATGCGACAGTTTTCGTTGGGCGTCTCAGGCTCAGTGTGGTAAGTTATTGTTACACTTAAGTTATGATCTTTATGGGCCTTACTCGCCTTGTAGCCATCTTGGTTCCAAACGCTAGCTTGTGTTTAAAAACCAAAAAGCATGCAAGGTGAATGAGGTCATTTTGGACGGTGTATTTCCGGAAACCAACGAAGAAGAGATGTGTACATACAATTGTTACATCATTTTACATACACATATATCTAAATATTTATATTTACAAAAATACATACATAATGAATCATATGCTATTTTAACTGAAATTAATCTTTTGTAAAGTTCCAAAACTGCTCACCACGACAGATAACCGTTTTAACAGTTTGTCAATAATTATTTGTCGATTAATCCATATTGATTAATAAAAAAAAAAATCACATCCGCCCAGTATTTAATATTTTATGCATGCAAAATAATGCAGACTACAGAATCGTCTCCCCCTGTAGGCAACATGAATAATCTGCATCTGATTAACTGTCACTGGCTGGGCGAGAGAGATGGTTCCCTTGGCCTATTGATCAACCCGAAACACCATATCTCTCTGGGTTACGATACACGGAGATGGATAATGTCGGCGGGGGGGGGCGGATTTACCCAGATGTATGACTATTGTATAAATAACCAAGAAAAAAATAAAAAAAGTCAGGAAAAAGTGCTGGAGTCATCAGGCGCCGAATCAGTTTGACTGGCGTTTGCAAACCGGGCGAGTTAATGAAATGTGCTGAAGACATGACTCTGGCCCTCCACACACTTTATTAATGAGTCATTACGCAAGCTCATAAGCTGCTGCCGCGCACACCCCCTCCTGCCCGCTCTCTCCCGGGGCCAACCCACGTACATGCAAGCGGTGCAGAAAACACAGCGTTGAGTAAACAGCGGTTTGGGGAACGATCCAGAAGGAACGATCCAGAAGGGACACAGCAGCTGGAACAGTGAGGGGGTGTTTGTGGCGGGGGGGGGGGGGTTAACTGTCACAATAATATCAGACCTCTTGTCTGTTGTGTATAGCTATGGAAGACGACTTTCTGCTTAGCGGAATGTGACGTTGTGTGTGTTTTTCATGGGGTGCGGTTTTTTTGTTTGTTGCCCAGCTGTCAAAACATTTTTATTTTAAATCAAATGGCTTTTTATGCTTACCCCACTCCCCTGCAAAAAAAAAAAGTTCTGCCGTTAACTTGGTATTGTGTCTCCCAGACGGAAATATAAGCCATACATTGCCTGGTCGATGGTTTCTTTACCCCCTTGACAGACTGGTATTGAGTTCTGCTGAGAAATGAGAATTCATGTTAAGTCGGTCACTTTATGACACAAATTTGAATGGGTGCAAAAATGAAAAGGAGAGGAACGTCCTTGTCCATACATGATGTGTGCGTGCTGTCAAGGTTATGTTATGTATGCTTATGTTTCCCCCCGCGATGAAGCGAGAGGGGGGGGGGGGAAGAGAGAGAGAGAGGTGTGTGTTTTGATTGTTGCAAGTCATTTCCCATTTTATTAATCCCCAACGGTAGTGCTTTCCGGCATTCCGTGAGACGATCCGTATGAGCGGAGATATCCTTGTTGCTGACAGGCAAGGACGCCTCACTTCACCTGCCAGTTTTGCCTGAGATTCCTCAATCCCTTCCCTATCCGCGCCCTTATTCTGAAGGCGCACGGCAAACTCTGAGGTGTCTGTCTGTGCTTTCCCCATTGAGTTGAGTTAGTCAGCGTGTCAAGCTAATGCCACGCGACTGCAGTATGAGCACTTCAAAGTAAAAGTGCAAGTGTTCCGTTGTTAACACCTTGACACCTTGAGTACATTAATACAAATGTGTTTGAAGGCTCACCCTATTGACACATTGTTCTCTAATAGATTATAGAATACATGTAAGAAGTTTTTATTTTGAAGTTTTGTGTTTTTGTAATGTTCTAATACAATTGAGTAGGCATATATTCCCAATTATTCCCCATCTTATAAACCAGTTTGGCAAAGCATAGAGAAGATGAACATGATTTACTACTTATTTGATTGGCTGTCTGTGTTGAGTAGGTGTCCGCCACCATGTACATGCTGGCTTTGGTCTTTGGCCAATGGGATTTGAAAGGGTGTGTTCTGTCGTGTGAGATGACACGACTGCAGAGGCAGAAATACCCGGGGTGGTTTGAGTGTCCGTGTGCGCCGAGCGGCCTGTGTGTCTTTATATATATATAGGATATGCCCCCTAGTGAAAAATCAATGACTGAATGTCTGGCAGAATTTTAAACGAAAGGTGAATCAATGTCATCTCCAGCTTTGTGTGTAGGGGAAACTTGACAGCCCAGGCACATAATAGAAAATTCTCCCTTCAGAGATAACATTGATTCAAGATAAAGAGGAGGGAATATTTTTTCCCCCCCAGTGTCCCACAAGACGCCGTGGCCGAGACGGACGAGACAGGGTTATAGAGGATCCCACCTCTGGCCCCGCCCTCCTGAAACAAGGCTGAATAAATTAAGATAATTCACACACCTTTTATTGTGCAACTCTTTGTCGGACATCCCTCATCCCTCACGGCGTTCGTGAGCTTTTAATTCACTCCCACGTTTGTCCGTGTCACCTCTTCCCCGTCGTAAATATATTTTTAGAATGTCACGCCGTCTTCGCCTTTTGTTTTATGGCCTGACCGCCGTAAATCCCTCGGACTCCCTGGTGGTACCTGGTTTATTTGGTTCTTTATGTTTAACCCATGCATAGCGACAATAGCACAGTGCCTCCTTAAAGGGGAGGAGGTGGTGGACCTAGGCCCAAGGAAGGTGTGTGACATAAACCAGGCTCCTCCTGCGAGTTCATTCTGAAGATTATTCTCTCCGCAGCGACGCCACCGGAGATGAAAACTAGCAAGCGAGGAAGGCAGTAATGACCACCCAGGGTGTGTGTGTTGTGTAAGTGTGTGTGTGTAAATGTGAGTGTGCGTGTGTGTGTGTGTGTATAGGTGAAGGTGTTTAAATGTGTGTAGGTGTGTGTGTGTGTGTGTGTGTGTGTGTGTGTGTGCATGATTGGGTGTGCGTGTGTGTTAGTGTAGGTCACAGGATATTCATCTCGGTTGTTCACAACATAACACTGATGTGACATTCTGGGATTGAAGGGAGGGAGAGATAGGCAGAGAGAGAGAGAGAGAGAGAGAGAGAGAGAGAGAGAGAGAGAGAGAGAGAGAGAGAGAGAGAGAGAGAGAGAGAGAGAAATAATATATATAGAAAAAGTAAATGGACTTTGTGACATCAAATTCGCTCAGAGAAATAACAAACTGACAAATTGAACAGAATATCTATTTTTCTTTCCAAATACACCGGGACCTACGAGCCAGTTTCAAACAGTATTGCCTCCATGCAAATGAGCAACATGCATTTCCGCGCATCCGTTTGTGATTTATGAATGGAGAGCAGGCCTCGCTCTGCCGTTTAGACGGCACGCCTTCCGATTCCAATCACAAATCTTCCCGTCTCCTCCTGTTATTATCGAGGCCTGGCTGGGAGATGTTCGTCACATCACATAACATAACAGATGTACCGTTAACACAGGGAAGGAGGGATGGAAGAAAGTAGCTGAATGGATGGATGGGAGGAGGGGGTGGTAATGGCAAGATAAACATCAAACCAAAGATAGAACAATATATAATGTCAGAGGAAAGAGGCTCGAACAGAGGTCAAACGCATGGGGAAGATGAAAATTGATAATCATTGCGTGTGTGTGTGTGTGTGTGTGTGTGTGTGTGTGTGTGTGTGTGTGTGTGTGTGTGTGTGTGTGTGTGTGTGCGCAAACACATCATAATTCACCTTCACCCAGGCCCCCCTGTCATACATCAGGAGTGATACAGATGAGTCGGCTCTGCCTACCAGCCAGATGGCATTCAGGCGGCCATGATGTCTTCTGCCGCAGCGCCAAGGTGCACATGTGACAAGGCCAATGTGTGTGTGTGTGTGTGTGTGTGTGTGTGTGTGTGTGTGTGTGATCGCCGCCAGTCCCGCCCTCCTCCCACTCCTCCTCCACCTCCCCCCACCACTATGACCAATCGACGGAGATAATCTGTCAAATTAAGAGGAAAATGAACAGGGGTGAGTGCTTTCACCGAGATAAATGCCCTTTTGTCACTTCCCCACGATGGCATTTTAATTAAATATATGAACACGCCATTCTGTCCCATCCCCACCCCCCCCCCCCCCCCCCCGCCTCCCCCTGCCAGTTAACCAAAGTCCACACACAGATAACATCTTCTCATCAAAGGCTGGACCCTCGGACCCCCCCCCCCCCCCACCACCCCCCACCCCACGCTGGTTCAAGGGCAGCGTTGTTTTCGTCAATCGGAGGCGCCTCTCTCTCGCCCCCGGGGATTCACACAATTTTCTGTACGGCGATAAAATCAGAATATCCTGAGATTGAATGTGGCGATAGTGTCACAATGGCGCTAGGTTTGGTGACGGCCTCTCTCTTTGAAAAAAATAATAAATAAAAACGCCCCTCAGAGACACAAACAAACAATGAGGCGTTCTTACTCGGCCTCCACAGAGACGGTCGGCGCGCACTCCGACATTGAATTGTGTGCGCCCGCTTTGTCGGGGGGTCTTCAAAGACGAAAGGGCGTCCGTGTTGACATCCACACACACACACAAGACCGCCGCTTTCAACACAATTGTTCACGGACCGAATTTTTATCCGTCACTCATCTTCACGGGGAAATTGTGTTGTCCCTTTTCCTTTTTATTTTTTTCCCGTCCCTCTCCAAACACCCACACGTTCTGCGTTCACGACATCTGGATGAACCCTTCATGTGTTTCTCAAAGCGTTAAGAAACACCTCAGCGTTCAACGCCCGGCCACCACCCGCCTGAAGCTAATCTTTTGGACGCGGTGTGGATACTGTGTTTATTGGGCACTGCAGCGATCCAGCAATTTTAATGAGATCTCCTGAAGGGATGCTCCGGCTAATGTGTGCACATCTGCCAGCGTCGCGGGGGCTAGCCATGGCTGGATGCTAACACTAACACTGGCGCGCGCGGCCCCGGTGATGCTAGCGAGCGGCGGGACGCGGTTAGCTGTAAATGATAGAGTCATAATGTGCCGTGTTTGACTAATTGGTTCGCCCAGAAGTCTGGTTAAGCGGGATTTAATTCAGGTTTTTTTTGGAGGAGTGATGCCTTCTGGGAAATGATTGAACCCTTGCAATTCCTGATTTCTGATTGGTTTGCAGCAAAATATGAAAAGGTGTGAATTATCGCCTAGTCGGCGCTTTAAAACGATTGCATTCACTTTTACATACGGATGTAATTCTAGACATACTCTGACCAGTTGTATGCCTACATGGGCTTTCAACAATCTAGGCAACACATTTGTTAGATTCAAGACATTTTGATAATTCAGCTGTTTGCTTCAACCACAAACTTGATTCATTCGTTGAGTTGCTGTTTAATCAATGGCCCTGTGAAAAAACAGGTTAAAAGTTCTTGATCGACCACAGTGTTGTAAAGGCATTTTATAAAAAGCTCCTGTAGGTAAAAAGATTAGGCCTTGAGTTTGAAAGGGAGAGGGTTAGTGGCAAAATACCTTTAAAATGTTGAACTGGAAGCTACAGAAGAATGGCAACACAATTTATAGTTGCCTTTTGAAAAGTCCAACAAATTCATGGCGGATAAGCAATATATATAGCAATCCTTTGTTGAAGTGATATATGGTTCTGTTCTTCCCAGGTAGTAAAGCTTAATTCCCCTCAAAAAACAAATATTTGCTACAACGGACAAAACATACTCATTCATCAACACCATTGCGATCCCATCGTTGCACCGTGAGTAAACGACTTTGCATCGAATCCCCGCGGCCAGACACAGTGATGCTCTCCCTACGAACCCAGAGGTGCGTGTCAAAACTGTGCGTCAACAGTCTCCCATAAAAAAACACCTCTCGATCAATACCGTCCCTGTGTTCTCCCGTGCCTAACCCACCATGCCATGAGCCGTGAGCCACAAGGCAGACACCAGGGCTGCTTCGTACTGCCTCACGTCCGCACCGGCCTGTCGGAAGAATTCCTCCTCACACTCCGCTGATCTCCCGGCTCCCGACACGACTCCCCCTCCACCGCCTCCTACACGCTCCATCCGTTTCTTCAGTCTGCGCACGCCCTCACCTTCGAGCTGGGCTCACCTTCTCCGCCAAGTCAGTAAAAGGAGGAAGGGCTGCTGGTGGGGGGGGGGGGGGGGGGGGGTGGTGGATGAAACTGTTCACTGAACGCAGCGCGGGTAAGGTTCCCAGGGCCCTGACTGGCCGACTAATAACGGTGGGATTCGCCCAGCGGCACATTGGTTTCAGCTAAGTGCTCAGTGTACTCTGCTTTGTTAGCCCCGGAGAAGCTGTTGTCAATACATAGCACTCACTATTGCTGCCGTTCTGCAGGAATATAAATAGGCCTGGCCCTGCTTCCCCCCCTCCCCACCAGCACCTCCTCCTCTACCTTCTCTCCCCTCCTCTCTCCTCCTCTCTCCTCCTCTCTCCTACTCTCTCTTTCTCCCTCTCCCCTCCTCCTCGCTCCTCCTCCCTCCTCCTCTCTCCTCTCACCTCCACACGCCTCCTTTTTCCTCCTCTTCCTCCACTCTCCTTCTCCCCCTCCTTTCTCCTTCACCTTCTCACTCCTCTTAGCTCATCTTATCTCCTCTCTCCTCCTTCCTCCTCTTCTCTCCTCTTCTCTCCTCCTCTCCCCTCCTCTCTCCTCTCCCCTCCTCTCCCCTCATCTCCTCTCCTCCTCTCTCCTCTGCTCTCCTCCTCTCCCCTCCTCTCTCCTCTCTCCTCCTCTCCCCTCCTCTCCCCTCCTCTCTCCTCTCCCCTCCTCTCCCCTCATCTCCTCTCCTCCTCTCTCCTCTGCTCTCCTCCTCTCCCCTCCTCTCTCCTCTCTCCTCCTCTCCCCTCCTCTCCTCTCGTCCTCTCTCCTCTTCTCTCCTCCTCTTCTTCAGAGAGGTACACAAGCGGCGACGGAGGACGGCCGGGCCGAGTGAGAAAATGACAACGCAGATGGCTATCTGCCGAGATGGCCGAGGGCGGTGGTGTTTGTGTGTGTCGGAGAGGGGGGGGGGGGGGAAGTGTGTGTGTGTGTGTGTGTGTGTGTGTGTGTGTGTGTGTGTGTGTGTGTGTGTGTGTGTGTGTGTGTGTGTGTGTGTGTGTGTGTATGTGTTTGAAGAAGGGGGGGGCGTGTGTGTGTGTGTGTGTGTGTGTGTGTGTGTGTGTGTGTGTGTGTGTGTGTGTGTGCGTGTGTGTGTGTGTGTGTGTGTGTGTGTGTGTGTGTGTGTGTGTGTGTGTGTGTGTGTGTGTGTGTGTGTGTGTGCGGAGGGGGGGATGCAGTGGGTTTGACCTTGGGAGATTTGAATTCCAGATATAAAGGGACGGGCACCAAACGAAAGCTTTGCACAGGAGATTGAAGTGTCACGGCGATGGAGAGGAAGAGGAAGTGGATGAAGAACAAAAGAGGGGGGCGACGGGGGGGCGACGGGGGGCGGCAAAAAAAAAAAAAAAAAAAAGAGCCACAGTGTTGAGTGAGAGTATATTTTTTCTCTCTTCCTTTTTGGGGGTGCGGCCCCGTGTGTGCAAATGTCAGCCTTAATGACTATTATCCCGGGGAAGATATTAGGGAGACGCGCTGCTTGGCTCCCCGGAGCGCCGCCTGACATCCATCACACGTCTCGGGAGCGTCGGGAGAACGACCCGGTGTTTGCCCGGGCGAAGATAACGCGTCGGGGCTCCATCCATCCAGGTTTGAGTCTTGATCGCTCTTCAAAGAGTTTGAAGTGTTATCCTCCTCCTCCTCCTCCCCACCTCGCCGCCCCCGTTGACCTTATCCCCCCCCACCCCCACCCCCCCATCTCGTCCTACCACGCCTGTGTGTGTTTGTGTGTGTGTGTGTGCGCCGTCCTCCTGATAAGTTATAGTTATAGTTCTTCAGAGTCGCGTGTGACCCTTACCTGTCCATAAATCCACTTCCTGTGACGGCACCTGTCCCGGGGGGGGGGGGGGGGGCGGGAGGGGCGAGGGGGTGGGGGGCGAGGGGGTGGGGGGGGAGGATCACGTGAAAACACAACCTTCTTCATCCGACGCAAAGTAATGGTGCCAACGCTGACAGGATGATACTCATTTCAACTCCAGACCCCCCCCAGCCCGCCCACCATGCACGCTGTACATCCCCCAGACCAGGGACGTTCACGCTCCTCTGCCTTCCCCCTGGGGGGGCTAACCTATACGGCGAGCACGGCCAGGCCAGACCGTTGACACTGAACCGTTTTAAGAGGTTCTTCCACCGCCTGAACAAAAAAGAACGCTCCGGTGATTGAGCGTGATGGTGGGGGCAGGGGAGCGGCGGGAGATTTACGAGTACAAATGTTCCATAATGGCTCTGAAAGTGAGCTGCCTCTGAGGCGACCTGGTCTATTGTGTCACGAGGAGAATGGGACGAACGTGTTCCGTCCTGGCATTTGTGTTATTTGATGGAGGAGTGCTTTTTGGTTTTTGTCGCGGGCTCGGTGGAGTTATAGCTGGAATGATGATGGGGAATTATCCTTAACACCTTCGCCGTTTTTTTTTATTTGAATACACAAGCGTGTCCATTTAGTGCGGCAATAACATTGAATAAGAAAACATGCATATGATCCCAATTTTCTTTCAAAGCAAACCTACTATTAAACAAATAACTACTTTTCGGCAGAGTGGTTGTTCTTTCAGAAAGGGACAAAAACTAAACCCTGGAGTGATTACACACAAAACACGTGCACACCCACGCACACAATACGAGTCATCCTACAAAAAAACAGAAACAAAAACAAACAAGTGCTTGGGATTCTGCGGTGGATGCCGTGCCTTCTACATCAGCGAGCGGAAGCAAAGCCGCCGCACACCAGCCGCAGTAGCGGGCGTCAATCCCCAGCAGATGAATAATACGAAGGCATTACATTAAATTGAGTTCTCTAATGCCGCCGTATCATCCCCGGCATCTGTGTCCACGTCTGCATAATTACGAGCGGCCCGCTCCCATTCCTTTTAAGGCAATCTATGCTGCAGCTTGTTTGCTACCGAGACACAAATATTGTCAATTAAATGGGATTCCCTCCAGGCTTCCTGGTGGCAAAGTAAGTTGATTAAATAATATAAATTGATGCACTATTTTTTATCATTGCCAATAGAGATGTGGCCTGATTGCGTTACTGGGATTAGTCGTCATCAAGCTAGGTGTTATTACGGAGGTCTGGGGAACATTAACTTATTCTTGATTTATTCACTATCAGTGCTGGGCGATATTAATTTACGGAGTAACAGTCGCTGTTGGTTTATGTACATTGGAACTGGAACGATAGATCGAGAGATAAGTATTTTTATTATCCCCTCGGGGAAATTACTTTGTTGCAGCAATCATAATGCATATATTAGGAAATCATGAAAAGAAAAAGCACCCATTTTAAAGCTGTGATGCCATCTTCACCGACGCCCTTCTCGAATCTGTTCTACATTCTAGAAATGTTATTTGTAGTTTTACTTGGCGTTCCTATATTTTATCCATTATATCTGTGCATAGATATAAGCGATATGTGCTTACATGCATAGATTACGACTTTTATGTTATATACAAATTGTACTCCTAATACCTGTGTATATAATTAAAGCTATTCATGGGTAGCTGTTCCTTTAAGAACAACAGGATGTGACCTTGGCCTGACCATGTGACCCCTTGCCAGGAAGTGCAAAGGTAAGTAATGCATGGCCTTTAGCAGCATTTTTACATTGGGATGCTTATTCATCTTTTATGTTGATTAATCACTACAGAATTGTATATTGTAATGTGGTGTTTGGTATAATGTGATTGTTATCAAAATAGCTTTACGTTTTTTTACTCTTTTTACTCTATAATATGTTAAATTGTGCAGTAACTTCATGCATTCATGCTTATTCATCTACATAACTTCTTACTGTCGATTAGTAGTTGTTCCTGAAGTAGTGGTGTGGTGACCCGATCCTTTACTAATTAAGTGTTGATGGGGCAAACCTGTCCTCTCGTTAATGATACTTAATTGAAGGGGCGTGTCCATAGGGGGGGGCATGATTTTTGGTTCAACTTTAATTATTTATCTATCACCTGACCACCATCATGTTTATTAAATATTATTTACTTGCAATCAATATTCTTATATATATATGTTGAATAAAGTGACGCATTTTACCCGGTAACCTTTCAGTCAGGTGAATGTAGTAAAGAATTTAAGAGATAACACTTGTAATATTAAATGGGGATGGTTCACATAACCAATATTATAGCAAATTACATTTGATATTTATTTAATATTAAATATACATCAAGACTATAATTTTTTTTTCCTTTTTTCCCTTTGTTCTTCATTTATATGGAATGTCAGGAGAACGCAGTGAGGCTGAAAGCAACAAAATGCAATCATTTCCGAACAGCGGGACCTCAATGATTACAACTCCATATATCCTTTTATTAACTTAGAATTCCCGCTCATTGACCCCGTGCCCTCTGCTGATTGGACGATACCACGGGTGTGACGACCGACCAGTTCATCACAATGACTGGGTCCCCGGGAAGGGGGGGGGGGGGGAAACGTGTGGTGTCTCTCGGTTTGATTAATGGGGTCAACGTGAGACTAAAACGTGTCGTTTAAATCACGGCGTAAAGTAGGCGACGGGAAGACGGTAAGCGCGTTATTTCCTTACCTATCGTGGAGCTGTCGACGCTGCCGCAGCACTGCGAAAAATATATAAATACAATCTAATAAACGCCTTATCCATGGAAATATTGTAGCGATACAAATATTAATTTATTATTTGAAAATACATAACAATTTAGAAAATGTTGTTGTGCATAAATAAATGATTAAAAATACAAACTGATTCTGTAGAGTGAAAAACATCAGAAATTGTCTCATGGCAAATCGTCAGCTACTCAGATAATTCTTGTATATTCTGTCGTCGTCCTGTGCTCAACTCTGCACCGACTCTTCTATCAGCGTGACACAGATGACCCTTAGATTGCGCCCAGGTGTTTGGCCCCGTGCGCACAGGGGCCCCGGATGCCGCAGCCCGGTTCACGGCTAATATAACCCGCTTGAAAAAATGTTTTTGTTCACAGGCCGCCTGGCAGAAACGCAGAGTCGTATAAGCACCGTTGTATTTGTCACAAGTAATTAATTCTGCGCCCGTACTCCCCCCTTTCCTCCCCCGTGCTCCCCCCTCTCCCCCCCAACCTCATAAAGAGCGAGGTTGCCAGCACGGTGGAATACGGAGGGTTCATTAACCCCGACCGGCCATGCTTCCAGGGACACTTTACACCACATTGGCTCCTGAAAGCAGCCCACGGTAGAGAGAGAGAGAGAGAGAGAGAGAGAGAGAGAGAGAGAGAGAGAGAGAGAGAGAGAGAGAGAGAGAGAGAGAGAGAGAGAGAGGAGAGAGAGAGAGAGAGAGGAGAGAGAGAGAGAGAGAGAGAGAGAGAGAGAGAGAGAGAGAGAGAGAGAATAAAATGCCTTCCCTTTCAATCAACACAGTTTGGTCAACAGGGAAAGGGTCGACCAAGAGGGACTATGTCTTTGCTTGGAATCCGATTTCTTCCGGAGGGCCTTATTACAGGAGGTTAGCGCTAGCTTGTTCACCACAATCGTCCAATCGCACACGATGCCACCGCACATGTCGGGAAAAACCCACCGTGATTGATGAGGGCAACATGGCGATACAAAATGTGTGAATTTCCCTATTTTTCCTTCCCTTCAATTCGTTCTTTCTTTCCTTCCTTCGTCATTTGTTTTGTCTGTCCTTCCTTCTTTCCTTCCTTCCGTCCATTTGTTCCTTCCTTCCCTCCAATCCTTCCTCCCTCCCTCCCTTCCTCCCTCCGTCCGTCCCTTCTTCCATTCGTCCGTCCGTCCCTCCTTCCCTCCCTTCTCTCCTCCCTCTCTCCCCCTCCCTTCCTCCCTCCCTACCTCCTTCCTCCTCAGTCCCTCAGTCCCCCCCCCCCCATCCTCTCTTACACAGTGTATTACTCCAGCAGTAGGTCGACCTCCGGCCTACTGCTGAAGTCTACTGAGCCGCCCGTTCGCTTCAGCAGAAGACGGCCCACGTTCTCCCGAGTAATTCGGTTTATAAAGTGGAAACCTTACTCTCAACCTCGCACCCACCCCCCAGTCCCCCAGCCGCCCAAAGCTCGCGGCACTCCGCTTGGCAGGAGTGATGCGTACTCTCTCGTCTTGCTCCCTGCCCGCACGCCAGACAGGCCAGGCAGTCAGGGAAAACACGCGGGATCAGAAAGTCTTTGTTTCAGTGGAGATTAACTCCACGTGTGTGTGTGTGTGTGTGTGTGTGTGCGCATGTGTGTTTCCGTTAGTGTGTGTGTGTGTTTGCTTGCGTTCGAGGCTGTGTGTGTGTGTGTGTTTGTGTGTGTGTGTGTGCATAAGTGCATTCGGGGGTGTGCGTGTGAGTGTGTCTGTGTGCATTTGTTCGATCTTGTGAGCACCTTAACCTTTCATGAAATGGAAGTTGTGGGCAAAAGCACACTTTGATTAAATGTTTGCAGTCTGTGCGATTTATATGTAAAATCAATTAAATAATTCAATCAAAAAATAGCGTGAACGTAAAGAATGTATTCCTTTACGTTTGTTTTTCCTTGAAATACTTTATTTTAAATTGAACGTGGGAACTAAAGCCAAGTCAGGAGTTGGCGGTATACATCACGCGCTTTACATCCACCGCCTATCGCTGCCGCCATCAGCTCCATAACGACTGTAAACATTGGAAACGAAACAACAGAGAATACAAAATTGAACACAAAGTCGTGTTATTTACACTGACGGCCTGCGACGGCCGTCAACTGCAAACTCCATCAGCTGGAGCACATCAAATGCGTTCAAAAATTCCTTCTCCTCCTACATAAATGTGTCGCGTAAAGCAATGATTTATTGATTATTACAAAGCTTTTTTTCCCTTGTTTGTATCGCTAGCGGGTCTCCGCGTACGTTACCGCAGTCAAACTCTCTCGGGGGTTTCGAGTTTGGCTGTCACAACGACAGGATTCCCCCCCGCCCCCCCCAGCTCATGGTTAGCGTTCGACTCGCACAAACGTGTAGCCCCGCGCACGCAAACACAAACAAAGAAATCCTGCCTGCTTTAATAAATGCGAGCAGAACGTCTGTGCTTTTTGCCGACGCCAACGCAGGATTGGTTTAATATGCATGCCGGCTACGCTAGTCAGGGGTATAAATGTCAGAACAGACATGGTGCTTGGATGTTGTGCTGATGTTTCGTGCTATCGAGAAACTTCTTTACTTTTTTTCTACAATATCTCCATTTCCCTGTCTTTTTTTGATTCAAGGGCCTGACATTGTGTTTTGCAGGGGTCACCGACCGTTTTGAACCTGAGAGCTACTTCACGGGTACTGAGTCATACGAAGGGCACCCAGTTTGATACACTCTTCTGAAATAACAAATTTGCTCAGTTTGCCTTTAGTTATATATTATTAATATTGATTAATGATACTCATCTATGTGAAGACACTGATCATGTGAATGATTTCTCACAATAATTATCAACAATGACTTAAAAAAGGTGGAAAGAGTTGTTCAAGAATGAGCTGTGCTATTTCAGAACAGGCCTGCGGGCCCCTCATATAGTCCTTGCGGGCGCCCTGTGTTGGTGACCCCTGGGGTATTGGATAGATTGACATGAGATCTTTAGATACATTAAAAAAAACTGCAGTAAAAGATTTGACTGGCACCAATCGAATAGTTATTTTTTGCTCTTTTGCTAATCTTTTGCTAATCCATTTGCCGTCTTTTGAATAACTTGACTCACTCTTGACTATTAGATATTCTAGTGTAAGACATTAATTGAGTAAAAACAGATGAAAAGTAAGGGCACTCTTGCCCTGCAGTCGGATCACACATGCTGACGCCACATGGCTATAGTAACAGATGGGCGCTTAGCTATGCTACATAATGGAGCTACAGCCTTTTTACTGTTTATCCGGAGGCGAAGCGATGCCAGCTTACGTCAGGCCGGCTACACCAACAGCTTCCCAGTGGCACTTGGTTACCTGCCCGGGCCTCTCCACCCTAACTCCTAACCCCCCCAGGATGGCCCCCAGTGATAACGCCTCCGCTTTTGAAGGGCTCCCTTTTAAGAAAGAGAAATCTTCTTGAATATTCAACAGTGGTTATCGATTTTATGTTAGCCGACCTCTTGTGTATACAAGCGGCTTCCAGAGATTTGACTAGTGAAGCTGACCCTCATACACGCATCATGCATGGCAAAAGCTAAAGTCGCTTTAGAAACCGCCTTTGGCGAGATTTTTGCCATTTTTAGATTTGCTCCAGGGTGTTAATTATGAAAACATCTGTACGTAGTGTAGACATATCATGAATATATTATGGACATTTGCCTCAATTTGTTCCACTTAATAAGGTTCACATGCCACAGCAAAAGGCATTGCTAGGGATTTTTTTTAACCAAATGGGACGTTTTTGAGATTTGCAGTGATTAAATTCCACCACATTTTTATCCCCCTTTATGCAGTCCTCTCACGGAAAAACCTCCTGGCCAAGGGAGACGGAAAAAATGGCATTGTGGAGCTCGGGGGTGAAGAAATAAGCACAACTAGAATGAGTTTGACATTGGTCCCTGGTTCATGCAATGGAGGGTGACGTATCCAATATCGCAGACTGGCAGGGCTAAACATTTTTGTCGGGCCAGCGGCTTCACTGTGGAAAGAAGTGCATAATAGGTTCATTTGGTTCCGGATTTGAACAGGCGGCCATGCTGGAACCCAAGATGAAATAGGCTTTTACTTCTTCAGCGTTGCTGTTGCAGTTGTGGTTGTTTTTTAGTTCACTATGTCAGCGACAGCAGGATGCACAGGGAGAAGAAGCCAAACGCATTTTTAACAGAATTATTTCTAAAGATGATATTATGATGTGAGTTAGTGCTGTATTAAATATACAAATAGGATTAATGTCTTTTAAATCACCACAATTTCCCCGGCTGGGATCATAAAATCAAAAAATGCTGTGGTTTCCAAAATAACGGTTTCTGGGGTTCGGTGAAAATAAAACTGCCAACGTTTTTATCGGAATACCATCGTCACTTTGAACTGACTTTTGGCTATTTTTAGCATTTAGCGGTAGCATGTAGATTTATGGAGGTGGGAAAAACAGCCACACGCAGTTCTTTTAGCGGTGAGAGTTTGACACAAAAGTAAACGAGTCCCTGAAACAAAAGACGCACTACCAAGAAGCTTTGGGTTACTGCAGACCTGTCAGACTGCGTACTTTGTGGATAAGGTTGGACACATTACCCTGTTCCTTGGGGACACACCACTATCCCAAAGGATCAGTACAGGGCCCATCTTTGGAAAGACCAAGATACAATACAAAGCCACAGCACTTTATTTTATGTTACATTCCCAACTTTGACATTTTTAAACTAAACTGCCGTTTTCTTATGCAACATTTCAAACCTGTGGAGGGTGTGGCACAACTTTCATGACATTTCTTGAACATTTTACCTCTGGAGACATGTTCTTTTAGTTGCAAAAACACATTATCAGGGGTTTTTCTCTATGAAACATACCATCTTATAACATCTTCATCATGTTATGGCATTATTTGCACTTTTATTGTGTTTGACAGCTGCGTCTGCGTCTCTGTACTCGACAGGCGTTTCAGATCCGTACCAACACCAGATGATGTTTCCTGTTCTCAACGGCCGGCAGTTGCTGCCGCCTGCATTGGTTTATCCCTTCCCCTTGTTCACACATCACGTTATTAGTAGTCTGTCACATTGAGCCACATGTCTGGACGGCCAGGAGGACTTTGAGAGCAGAGAGCGTATTTCGTTGAGGAGTCATAGATGTCTGCACATCGATGTGACTAACCAAGGTCGAGCCTTCTGGGAAATGTTCGCCGCTTCGGTCGCCATTTCAAAAAACATGAATACACCAAAAGGGCTTCTCATTGCTACGCTTCTAACGTTGTTCATGGTTATATAAACTGTACGTTTATTTATGTATTCATTTAGGTTTCCCCGTTAGTTTTAACCGCTGTGAATATGTTTCAGATACATTCCATATTTCACAGTATCAGCCCCCTAACCCCATTCCGGGCCTTAAAACTTATCCCTGAACTTTATCCTAGAACTTTATACCTGAACTTTTTGTTGCCACGGAACCTTCACCTACCATCCGGTTTTATTAAGCATGTAAAGAAATTAAAAGAAAACAAATAAAATTGGATGGTCTAGCTGCAAGTAGCGGACAAAGCCACGCTTAAGTATCTTTATAAAAGTCGCCTATTTTATTAGCATACAAGCACGTCGTCTTTGTTGCGCGCAAGTGTGTGTGTGTGTGTGTGTGTGTGTGTGTGTGTGTGTGTGTGTGTGTGTGTGTGTGTGTGTGTGTGTGTGTGTGTGTGTGTGTGTGTGTGTGTGTGTGTGTGTGTGTTCAAGTTCTTCATTGAGTCAAATGCACAACAAACATGCAGTAGTTGTCATTTGTGCAAACGCAAATCCAGTGTTCAAAGCTACGTGTGTATGTGTGTGTGTTTGTTTGTGCGTGCGTGCGTGCGCAACACAAAATTCATCCCCAAAAGTAGACTATGTTTGTGTATTCTGCCGGGGGTCGAGCCCTCGGGCTGAAGCTGATTGGCTGGCATGGCCCCCCATTACTGCCCAGTAAGGACGCATTGTGCTCTCAATGGACAATAAACATCCTTGAACTCAGCCGCCTTCCGTCTGAAAGAGCGCATTTCCATTCAATAAACCGACTTGGCCCAGTGCATCAAATAAAAATACGAGGCACTTAGGGTTTATTAAAAAAGATGTAAGTGCGTCCACCGACTTGAGTAATGCACTGCATTCGTCGTCGCATGACTGCTATTATTTTTATTTATTTTGTTTATAAGGCGTGTCTGCGTAGCCACGGAGCTAGCGGCTAGCAGCTAGCCGCTAGCTCCGTGGCTACGCAGACACACCTTGTAAACAAAATAAACGCAGACACTTTTATCTCCGTGTCCTCCATATTTGTCCTTACCCCCCCCCCCCCCCCTCCTTGATGGTCTACTTTGGCGATGAAGTGCAAGTTGTACTGGGGGGGGGGGATGATGGGGAGGGGACTCACCTCATCTATCATTAGCGCACGCTGTCACGGTGTCACGTTGTCACGGCGATGGCCTGTGGACTCCGTGGCGGTATTTTTTCTTTCCAGTCAGAGATGACATCGCCGTGGGAACTTGGACGCCTATCTCTCCCTCTCCCTCTCCCTCTCCCTCTCCCTCTCCCTCTCCCTCTCCCTCTCTCCCTCTCTCCCTCTCTCTCTCCCTCCCTCCCCAGGTGTAGTCCGTCACTCTGAAATGAACACGGGGCTGTCACACCGGGGGGGGGTCCTTGGTCATAACTTGCACTAGGATCACTCAAAGATGTGTGTGTGTGTGTGTGCGTGCGTGCGTGCGTGTGTGTGTGTGCATGCATGTCTGTGTGTGTGCGCAAGCCGGAGACCACTATAGCTAAAGGTGATTTAAAGACAGAGAGTCAGGGGGAAGGAAAGTCATAGCCGACGCCCTGAGATCATAACTTTTTCTCCCCCACCTCCGGATCCTTTAGAGGCACGTTATAATTCTGTTCGGCTTTTCCTGGCCCTACCCAAGGCTGCTGGCTTTATAGGTTTTCTTAAGCTCCTGTGGGGGGAGACGGGGGGTTGAAAGCAAAATAAATACATGTTGAGCTTGCAGAGTCTGTTAATTTGTCACCCTGGGCTGATGAATCAATTTTAACTAGGTCTTGATTTAGAAATAGATATTGTGCCACACAAGGCTTGGGCTGTTCCATCTCTCTGCGCACGCACACACTCTCTCAAAGAGACACACAGGCACACAAATGCACACACACACACACACACACACACACACACACACACACGCGCGCACCAAGTAAAGACAAACCCACAGTCCCACAAACAGACAGAAACACACGCACACACAGACAAACACTCAGACAGAAAGCCCTTAAAAAAACTTCAATGGTAGTCTGAGGTTCTCCTTAAAGTAAACAAAAAACGAAATAAAATCCTAATGATACGGGTGAACATTTGACCCGGCAATTAGACTAATTGGCATTAATACACGTCCATTTGTGTCTGCGGCGACGGAACGCCGACTGGTGGAACATGCCCTCCGATTATCACCCTGCCAGTCGCTTTGATTGTACACCATAAGCAGCGGCCTGCATCGGTCGCTACTCACCAAATTAAACCACTCATTCATGTTGAAGGTTTTACTGTAGGATAAATAACCCCTCCCCACACACACACACACACACACACACACACTTCAAACACACACACTTCAAACAGGGTGTGTGTGTGTATACAAAATGTAGATGCACAGTCCTCTTTTTGCATTCATTCAAATTCATGCAAGCCAGTGGTTTTTATTCGTATTCTCGACAATGAGAAGTGACAAGGACTTGCACTTTTTAAACGTGACTTCTTCTGTTTGTTTGTGTTGACGTGCCCCACCGAGAAACGTGCTCCCCTGAAAGAAGGGTTTCCATTGAAGCTGTCCCTTTCGTGTTGCCTCCCTCTTCCTGCCTGCTTCCCATGAGGGTTTTTTAAATATTTTATCCTGTTTAAGGCGAAGGACCTGCCTGAGAATTTAAATTTGCATGGCTGGCCCTTCGAGCCCTTCCAGCAAGCTAACTGTGCTAAGGTGATCTTCGGTTGACTTAAAGTTTTGACTGAATTTTTTATTATAAATAATGATACTAAAAGGTACAAATGCAGATAATACTCATTATACCGGTAATCATATCCTAACAAAAGGTAAGCAAATTACAATAAAATGGTGCAATTACAGATCTTTCTTGGTCCATTTTGTTCGGGATTCTTGGGAGCCGCTTCTTCTCAGACCCCTCTCTTTGTATAAATCTTTCAGAAATAATTAGATATTGAACCACAGGAATCACATAAGAGGCCAAAAAAGAAGAGAAGAAAAATTATACACAAACCGATGAATTTTCGATGTGTCCCTGGACCTCAAATGACGACTAATCGATATTGCTATCTGATTCCATCTTAAATGTACTCTGAAATGTTTGGATTAGCTATATGAACCATCTGTCAGACTGAGTCCTTGTTGCCTAAATCTCATATCGTTTCTGCGATAAATTGATGGTTCACCAGATTTTTTCATGCCGATTTATTGAAGAAGCATTTGTTGTTATATTGGATGGCCTATCTGTCTGTCTAGCTACCCCTGGCTAGCTGTGCACTCTCTGTCCCTCACTCATTGCACATGACCGGTGTACTCCACAAGGCTAGGCAGAGCTATTGCTAAAGCTAGCGAGCTAGTCGCATGTTTTTGGGGAGTGGCCTGGAGGGCGGTCTGAAGGGAAGGGTGGGATTTATTCAGTTGGATACTTTCCACATCTAGCTTACTCTGTCTGGTCGCGCCAAATTGCTTACCCTTTAATCAAAGGGAAATATTGACTGCTGTACTCTTTAACGCAGCAAAGAATCATTCCATTTTTCTCACGTCAAATCGATCCACATCTACATCAATAAGATCTGTGACAGTGTGTTGGACACAGTTTTCCATTTGTTCATTATTTTCTTCCTGTGCGATCAAACAAGGTGAACGTTGTTGCAGTGCTTTTATTTCGTCAACCTCTGCCTTTAACGCCAGACTACAAGTTGCGGCGTTGGACCACATGACGTGCCGATGCTGACGTCTCAATGGCCCAGTGGCATTAAAAGACGACCCGTCGTGCCACTCGCCTTACCCAGAACCGCGGAGGAAAAACACGTGTTTAGAAATAATCGACAACACGTCGCAGACTGGATTGCGGGAAGGCGGAAAGCAATTATCTGAGGCTTGCTGATTCTCCCACGCCGTATGACTGGAGCACTGCTCGCCACCTTGCGGTTTCGCCTTGATCTCTGCGACATCAAGCCGGCCTCGTGTATGGGTTCGGCGTAGGGGGTCCCCGTTAGATCTAAAATGCACGTGTATGAGGGACCACAGCGCCATACTACTCAATGAACACTGTTGTAACGCACGCACACACACACACACACACACATACCCTTTTATGCAGAAGAACTGTGATAGGTGCATGGAAGGTGTGCAGTTCCAAGCGTGTGTGTGTGTGTGTGTGTGTGTGTGTGTGTGTGTGTGTGTGTGTGTGTGTGTGTGTGTGTGTGTGTGTGTGTGTGTGTGTGTGTGTGTGTGTGTGTGTGTGTGTGTGTGTGTGTGTGTGTGTGTGTGTGTGTGTGTGCCAGAACTCAAACAAGGAATTTGCAGGGATGGGATCCAATTAAATGTATTTTCTTCTTCCATTTTACTCCCCCTTTGCTTGTTTTGACAACCGCTATACCCCCATAGCCATATACCGTCATTATATACAGCTGTGCAAGATTGCCACTTCAAACAGTGGCTCCTGTTTCCCAGGGTTGACAGCAATGCTCTGATCCCAGACAGATGCATACTGGGATGGAGTGACATGAACGACCTGAACGTGCTCTACATGTACGTCTTGTAAAGCCCCCACAAAGCTAAAGTGGGAGGCACAGACGTGTAGAAGTGTAATGCAGCAAATATGATGTAGCGTGCGTTGGGTCTTGTCATTGGAGAAGAGTGGGTGTTTTTGTGGGGAACTCTGACTTTGTGAGCATCACTTGCAGTTGGCGTGAATACTTATGTGGGAAAAAGTCGTCGTCTGCAGACACTTCAATGTAAAGGGGATTTTTTTTCCAGAGATAAGCAAATCAGTGAGATAAACATTGCATTTGAATTCTTAAGGTTGAAATCGAAATACAGTTTTAAGGGCTTTACCCTCCTCTTTTATCCTCTCTTCCACTCTCTACCATGGTTCCCCAGAGTGGAGTCATGTTTATTGCACTCTCGCTCTCTGAATTAGATGCAGTATGAACATTTAGGAGCATAATATCCCATTTTGTTCATGCTAAATGGTGTTTTGCAAAGGCAAACGCTTACGCTAACAAATGCTGTACATGAACCTTGATCTAGGAGCTATATTCTTTGGTACAGCTTGTTTATTTGTCAGACTTTACGTCTGTTGTTCAGTCTGGACAAATTCCTCCGGTACTAACAACAAACTTCTGTCTCAAGGGTGCGCCACAAATATACAACTTTCTCACACACAGGCACACACACAGGCACGCAAGGAAGATAACAAACCACTAAGGCTTTGTTACTTCTATTTTGTGTGATTTTTAACTATCGTTACTTAACTCAAGTTGTTTTCACTTTTGACACTTCGGTGGGCAAAACAACTATACATACATTGTCCTCACCGCCTTCACAAGTTGTTCAATCATCGGCACTTCCAAATTCTTGGCAAAGCTAAACCCAAAGATAGATCTTAGAATAAGTTTTACGTTTTAAACTTTCAGGTTTGAGCCTCAACACAGTTGTGTCGCAAGACAGCAGCAGCATGTTTAAACTGCAAATTCATGACCACAGCTAAGGAGATCGGGTGTTGACACCGAAGAAGGAAGTTTGATTTGACCCAGCCGTATGAAATGAAGATACTCTGGTTCGACACCACTTTATGTGTGACTCAGGACTGGAACCCACTGGAAGCACATTGTTGGAATTCAAATAAAAATCTTAATAAAATAAAAATATATATAATTTTGCAACTTTTGGTTTTGCACCTCAGGTCAGTCACTTATGACCAGGGTACTTGGACAATCGAGCAAAGAGTTTGAAATGGTGCCAGCTTTTCAAAGATTGTTGTTATTTTACACTTTTACTTGAGCAGGAGTTTTCATGCTGAATTGAAGGATAAGGGGCTGTCTGTAATAAAAGGAAACTCAAAGAAAAAGATAACAGAGGCCTTGTTTGCTTATTCCTTTTATATTTTTCCATCTGACAATAATTACATTTCTTTCCTTGATCAGTTTCTTTTATTGGACTTTGTGATGGGAAGCCAATAGTTATTCTGTGTTCTTCGGGTTTTCTTTTCCCTCGCTGTTGAGTTACCTGTTTGAGCCTTGCTTTAGCCTTTGCACCTCCTTGTGCAATCCCAAATAAATAATGACAACCAAATATATTCCTCCCTTGGAAAAAAATTAAGACTGGCACTGTTTTTGATTCAGGCAGAATTTGGAAATACACTTTCCCTTGCAGGGCCTCATCTGACACTGTATAAATATATATTTCATGGCAAGACTTGATTATGTATTCTTTTTACATTATTCATGCATAGACACTTCAGGGTTTGAATACCCATAGTAAATTCAAAGTCGAGTTTTGCATTCACCATTTCCCATGCCATTATTTGTAGAAATGTATTACTCCAAGAAAGTAAAACCATCACTTTTTAATAAATGCAGTCAACACATGCAGTTTTACATTTATAGTCTTCAGCACCGCTGATACAACTTCTTTACTTGAAATAGCGAGTATTCTCATTAGAAACATCAATTTTCAGTAAATGCAGCAAACCCAACATATAGTTTTACGGTTGTAGTATTCAGTACCAGCGTGTCACTTAAAATAACACGTAATCTCTACATTCTCAATATTTGAACCATCTTTAAAACAAAAGATGCATATGTTGTTGACCGACCATCAAGCATTTGCCCTGCTAACTTTCACCCGGCACAACTCCAATAATGAGACATCAACAAACGCTGGGAGAGAGCGCAAAGTGGGCAGCAGTAGAGGACATTTGACTAATTACATTTCCTCATGGTAACCAGTGCCCAGAACCCCATTAGCCTCTCGGCGAGTCAAAACAAACTTTTTCTCGACCGCGAAGCTGCGCGTGTCGTCGCTGGCCAAGTCCTTGGAAACAGACCCGGGCCAGTCCAATCTACAACCGATACCGAGCGCTGACTCTGGCCCCATCATTATGCTGGCATTTCGTAGTGCTGTAGCTAGCGTGGAGCTGCCATCGGTGTTCTCGTCTTCTTCTTCCCCGGCCAACGGAGCAGCTGTCGCTTCTGCTCTGCTTGTCCTGCTGGAACGCGTTATCCACTTGATCAAGCTCCCTGGCCCGGCCGGCGCACACGGGCGTGTCTGTGAGGGTGTGGGTGTATGAGTGTGGAAGTGTGTGGGACCATTTATGGGTGAGTGTGTGTGTATGTGTAGCTCCATTTGTATGTCTTCATGTGTGTGTGTGTGTGTGTGTGTGTGTGTGTGTATGCATTTGTGTGACCATGTATCGGACCGTGTGTGCGTCGGGCATATGTGCGTCAGGGCGTGTGTGTCCATGCATGTTTGTGTCAATCACATTTATATCTTGCATGTGTCTGTGGCAATGCATGGGGGGTGTTCCTTCCTGTGTATGTGTATGCACGAATGTTCCCGTGCACGTGTCCATGCATGACGTGTGTATGTGTATGTCTGTTCATGTTTGTGGGTGCGTCTTTATTCATATCCGTGTGAGTGTCTCTGTTCATTCGTTTTCCAAAAAATTATCAGATTGGCGGTACATTTCTAACCAATACAATCATCGTAGCTAAGGATGAACCCGAAAGCCAAACAAATCTGTAAACATATGTTTTCCACCCAGCGTTTCCTGTCGAGGCGGTGGCGCCCGTACACCATGTACCTTCTACGCTGGGCCAGACTGTCCTGTGGGCAGTGCAGGGGGATGTCATCCAACACATCCACAAGATCAAATGACCACCACGCCATGTCTGTCTGCACTGCTCACGGGCGTGGGTGTACGCGACGCTGGCTGCAGTCGTCAACAACAGCGAGTCGACAACACCGCGCTATGGCCAGCGGCGGTCGACTGCGGAAAAAGGCGTCAGGCTTCCTCTTTAAAACAACTCACTCATTTATTTCCCTGAGCTTTCTCTCTCTGAGTTTCATTTCTCCCTCCCTCCCTCCCTCCCAACCTCGCCAACACAGATAAACTCCTACAGAGAAAAATACAGCAAACAGGAAGGTAAAGCCCCCCGAAAAAAAGCCAGCTGTGCCCCCCCATAAACCGCAATCTCATTTAAACTCCCCCCACTGCCCCAAGTGTGGACCGGTTTGTGCGTGCTGTATCTAGAGAGAGAGAGAGGGAGAGAGAGATAGGGAGATGGGTATCTCTGCGATGTCTAACTCCCTCCATATGACTCAACTAGTGAGATGTGCTCTTGCCTGCATGATGCCAGTTACGTCTTGGTGTGTGTGTGTGTGTGCGTGTGTGTGTGTGTGTGTGTGAATCGCCTCCTCACGTAATTGCATTAGCAAGATGTAAACAAGTAACCAAGATGTACACTTCAACGGCGTCCTATAAAGGACCCAGGTGGGGTTTGCCCGGGGGTTGACCAGGGGGAAGAAAACGGGGGTTTGTCGGGTAAGAAAAATTCCAATTATCCATGTATATACAAACACTCGTCACATAATGAGTCTACACAACACAACAACTTCAACGGTGTAGCTGTCAGGCCAATTGGGCGAGGCGCCAGCCCACTATCACATGTTTCCCTCCTCCTGGGGTTGGATACACGCACACATCTAGCGCAGCGCAGTGTGTGGCACATTCAAATCCCTAATACACACTCAGCTTTCCAAACATTTTCATTTCCCTGCATTAATAGTCCACTTCTGCAGTTTGATTGTATGTGATTAAAATCACACAGTGATTCTCTTCTGCTGCTTTTCCATTAGTCGTCTCTGTGGATTCTACTTGGTGGGGAGAAAAACCCAAAACAAGAATATTGTACCCTTGTTATTCCGCTTCCCTCTGTTAGAGAGAGAAAAAAGTCTGCAATTCTTATCACAAGTTAAGCGTGAAATACTTTCTTTCCGTAAATTACCTGTGATTTCATTACTACTACACAGTCGGGGTGGTTAGGTGTGGTGTCAACACTTGTTTTATATCTGGTCCTCAAGTTTCACCCATTGTGGATTTGATTTTCTCTTCCTGTCAATAATGTTTGAATTTCATATCCAAGTAACACATATTGCCTACTGCAATTGATGAAAAATGAATTTGATCCTTTGTGGTATCGTCGTTTCGAGCTCGATATGACTAGGAGAATGGTAAATGTTCAACATGTGGTTTATTCCAACAGAGACACAATTGGTAACCAAGCTTGCCATATTGTGTTAGCCATAAAAAAAGAAAACAGAAGTAATTCATCACTGGTGTTAGCTTGAAACATATAATCAAAATGAAGAATTCACTCAAATAATTTACATCACAATGTACCAAAAGGCGTGTTTCAGATTGTCTGCATTTGCGCGTGTGGTACTCTCAAAACTGATTATTTTATTTATAGTAGCAAAAGGTTATTTTCTCTGAATTTAAGGGCTTGAAACGATTTTTATAAATGTAAGAGACCAGTAAATTAATTTATTCCTCATAATTTGTGTTGAGAGGAACTTAAAATGTAAGCAGCACCCAGGTGGAACTGTTGACACGTAAGTAGTTGCGTTCCGGGTTGTCGTCAGATGGGAGCACTTCTGCCCGCGTCCTAAGACGCAACTTGGATGACGAACTGAGTCGTGTCTTCATTGTTTCTCACCATTTTCTGTATATTACAGGTCAGTAGTTTGTTTAAACTATAAAATGTGAACCTTCTAAAGTATCGGGTCATGTTTTGTTGTGTTTCTAGCGAACTTAAGAGACTTTAAAATACCGCAGTTGAGTACATTGGCAGGGATAAATACCGGAAGGCGCGAAACGGCGGGTCCCGCCCATTATGGGTTTATTTTTCGCCCTGTGTATTGCCTTGCGGTCATGCCGCGCAATTTAAGGGTTTTTGTTAGTACTTTGCACAGTGTTAGTTTTATTTGTGGTTTCCTGTACATTACAGTTTAAACGGGAACATGAGTTAATGTGAAAGGTTCATGGTTACAGATTTACAAGGTTGAAAGAATGTTTATATTAATGCATACTGTTTAAAGATAAAAATGTTACTGTTACATCCAGAGTCACAACTTGGTTTACTTTGTATTGAAAACGTTTAGCTTTCTCTGAGTAATACTTTTGTTTTATTTATGTTTTATCACTAAATTATTATTGATGCTTTAACTCACTTAAACAGGTGAATATAAATGAGTACGTTGCTCAAGTAGAGTTAAGTGGACTAATGGAGAATATTGAATGTACACGAGATATAACATGAATGTGAATTATAATAGGATGTACGAAATAGGTAATATTTGATGCACTTAAACAGTTGAAGACTGAACAAGAGAAATGTTTGTATTTTATTTGTGAATTTGAATAGAGACGCGACTTGGATGACGAACTGAGCAGTCGTGTCTTCATTGTTTCTCACCATTTTCTGTATATTACAGATTTATTTATTGCTGCTGTGGCACCCAATCCTGGGACCCATAACACGTGCATGAATGCACAAGACTTGAGAACATACGCCGGAACTAGTCGGAAAAACGTCAAGTTCCCACCACGTCAAGTCGGACACGGGTGCACGTTACACCTCTTAGAAAGGAGTAACGTCATTTATCACGTGGGAAATTCCACATGGCAATTCCAACCAACCATTTATTTGACAGAAATGCAGACGGAGGGAGCTCTCGGGAATTTTTAAAGACGTGTGACATGTCGCACAGGGAAGTTAACGCCAGCATTTCTGACGTTTGGATCCCAGAATGCATTATGTTATGCAACATCGCATGCTTGATCTGAAACTCGCCTAATATATGCCTACTGCCATTAATTAGTGGTAATTGCATCGCAGAGATGACTGCTTGCATTCCGGATCCCAGGGTCGCGTGTTGCCATGTTACCGCTAAACCCCCCCTGACAGCCTTTAGCCCAATTAGCCCATACAAAAGGGAACCATTGGGGCTCAGGAGCTAGCGGCGCAGAGCCATTAGTGTGGCGGGGCTGGCGTTAGGTCTCCCGGCTTGTCGTACTCTATGGCAACGGCGTGGCCGACGTAAACAAACAGGTGGATGGTTAATCCGCCACTAGCTGTGTCCGAAATTTTTCCCTATTCACTTACTCACTATTCCCTATATAGTGTTTATGATATAGGGAACTATATAGGGAACGAAAAAACAAGAATTCTACGCTAAACACCACGCTAAACATTTCTAAACAATGCGGCCGTGTTTTGTAAACGTCATTTACGGACATAAATTATGTTTACAAAACACAACCGCATTGCATTGTGGTATACGGGAGATGTAGGGAACATCGTGGGGCAATTGCTATGTCGCTAGCTTAGCCACTTTTTAGAGTTTAACACGGTTTTAAACTCAAGGGGGCAATTGCTCTGTCGCTAGCTTAGACACTTTTTAGAGTTTAAGGCCGTGTTCACATCTAGTCTTTTTGTAATAGGGAAAATTGAGCCGACCGTTTAAAAAAAACAAAAAATAACGCTGGCAGCGTTTTTTGTCCAAAAAACACAGTTTTTTCTATCGCCTAGCAACGAACCCATTCTAGACCCGACGTTACTCGCCTATTACGTATCCAGGCTATGTTGTAGATCTCGACATGTTCTGTTATTAAAACTATTAACAGCTCCACCGGCACTTGCCTAAGTGATTTGTCCGCCATTGTTTCTTGTTTTGACAGTTGAGCGTTTCCTTTTTGACTTAAGTATCAATGTTCCGCTTGTGATTGGTCAGTTGCCAAAAAGACGCCTGACGTCGGCCGCTTTGGAAGACGCTAGATGTAAACGCTAGATGTAAACACGGCTTTAACGCGGTTTTAAACTCAAGAAGTCACGTGACGTCTTAAGCTCCATTACTGTGTCATATGTACTTGTGGTTTAACCTGCAGCTGCGTTTTACCTTGATCTCAATTGCTGTGTCTTCAGAGAAATTCACATTAGACACTAGAGGGCGTATTTTGTGTGTGTTAGTCTAATCTCCAAACTGACGTGGTTTTAGAGGAGACTAAACCAGTTTGCAGGAGGAAACAAGGCTCCATCATAACCGACACACACACAGAATTATTTCTGTGTTTTATGAATTATTATTAATAGGCATGATACATTTACACTTATTACACCAGATAGGCCTTCAGTACAATATAGGCTACAATATAGCACTTTTTTAAATTGACCAACTAAAACTACAAAGAGCTGATTATTTGTATGTAAAAGAATAAATGAACGCACAGAGGATCGTACCATTCAACGAATCATAAAAGGTCAATGCTTAACTAAAATGGTTAGCAATGACAAGTAATTGATTTACTTGATTTCCACAAAAAGTAGCCTAGACTATTTCATAATATGTCAACATTATTAGCGTTTGTATTTATTATAGTTTTATTATATTAAAGTTCACTTTACAAAATGCATCCACCATTAAGTTAAGACTGCATCTGCTGGGGTATACTAGAAATCAGAGTACTTCCGGTTTAAGCAGTTTAAACCGAGTCAGCTAGGAATCAGCTGATCCTGTACCAAGTCGTTACACAGCAATCGCGTTCAACCTTGTGCGCAGCTGCGTGTTAAACTCCAAAACCTCTGTTTTAAGGAGTACGGTTTTATAGCGTAGCAATGCTAACTGACAGAGCAATTGGCCCCGTATGTTCACCAAAATTTTGGGTATTTTACGTCCACTATATAGTGAACGAAAATTAACCACTGAGAATTCGAATACCACTACAAAATGGCGAGCACGTATATAGTGCACTATATCCGTGATAGGGAATGATTTCGAACACAGCTACTGTCACTAAGGCTCATTATATATGTTAATTAAATACCCTGTCTCCCAATATTGGATTGTTTCTGAAAAAAACACCACTTGAATATCTAATGATTTTTTTCTGCGTTACTGCCGTCCAGATTGGGTGTTTATGTATTTCATTCAAAACATGTTTTTTATGCGCCGCTTTTATTTTGAAGTCCGACAGAGGGGAGCAATGTCCAGCAAGCTGAGGCGAGCGAGGAGAGGGTCTGTTGTTGTCATTGTTGCCATGGTTGTCGTTGTCATTTTTTGTAATTGTTGTAGTAGTTGTTGTCTTTCTAATCGTTGTTGTTGTCATTGTTGTCACCATTGTTATTGTTGAACTCTTTGTAGTTGTTGTCATTGTTGTCATTTATTTTGTTGTCTTTGTAGTTGTTGTGACTTTTGTTGTCGTTGTGGTGTCTGTTTGTGTTTTTTTTTTCGCCTCCTATAATTACCTCCTACTACACCTGTGGTATTATTCTTTATCACTGGGCCCATTAAACCCTCTGCCCCCCTTGTTGCCATATTATATGATTGCCATAAAACTGTACAGTCGAGGCGTTAAACCGGAGCGCCTCTCCCCCCTGTGACCAGCCTTCCGGTGGATCAACACACACACGAAACACTTCAAGCAGGATTCGAACCAGTGCTATAAAGTACAGTGAAACCCAGGCCCTCCATTAGTATCCCTGGTCGATGCCTCATGTGTGGAAATAGATTGTTCTCTACATTAATGTGCTCGCAGGTAGTTTGTGTCCCGGTAATATCAGCAGTTTTTCTTATTTTTAAAGCATCGTGGGGCTGAAAACTAGGACGCTAAAGCAAGCCCGATTAGAAGGATTTGTGGGAAGCCAAAGAGGAAATAGCTTCTCTTGAAAGGAGTTTTGGTCAGTCAAGAAAGTTTTTGAACTTTCCTCTACTGTAAAAACTGGACTTCCACCTACTTTAAAGAGTGAACTTTCTCCTACTATAATAATTGGACTTCCCCATGCAGAACTTGTCCATCAGCGATAGTTCAGAGGTTTCTTTATAATATATATATAGTATGGTTCACACAGTGTCTCCATATCGCGACTCCGATGGTATATCTGTCTTCTAATGTCAAATATTCACATTCACATTTAACTATACAAATATTAGGCATTTCCTTCAATACTGACCAAACTCGTTTTTTCTGTATAAGAATAAAAAATAATCACACTAAAGACATACGCACTCTGTTTCTCTAATATATCGAAACATGCGCACACACTTGATAAATAAATTATATATGAGCAGAATGGGTGAAATGTCGACCCGAAACTACAAGCCTACTACTTTATCCGCCGTGTGTGTGTGGGGGTGTTTGTAGATGGATATGTAAATATATGTGTGTGTGTTTTTGTGCTAACTCTGTGTGTGTGTGTGTGTGTGTGTCCTGACCTCTTAGCCGGAGCCGTGACATGTAACACACTCCTCTGTTACTTAACCTGTTTGTTGTTTTCCTCTTTCTGTGTCTTGGCCAGGCCCCCACCGGGTTCGCTGTTGCCATGACAGTGGCTCCTCGGTGCGCTTTGCATACTTTATGGTTACCGGTTACCGAGGTTGGGAGGGGGGGAGGAGATTATGTCAGAGCAATAGCAATAGTATGTAAGTAGAGGGGGGGGGGGGGGGGTGTGTGTGAGCACAGGTGAGCACCTGGGGGAAAGGTAACGAGGAGACTGGAACCGGAGTCACACAGGACTTTCCAGACACACGAGCAGAGTGGCCGGAAGGAGATGGTGCCGGTGGCTGTAGCGGAGAGAACAGCCGGCCAGCCTTGGACGACTTGAAGGTAAGGTTGTTGTTTGGTTGTTGTTGTTGTTGTTGTTGTTGTTGTTGTCCGCTGTCTTCTCCGGGTTCTAACGCGACAGGATGTGTGTCTCGAAGCCGGGATCCGTGCAGCTGCCGCCTCTCTTCCTTCTGCTTTTGTTAGTGCTATGCTTAGTACTGTCTGTCTGTCTGTCTGTCTGTCTGTCTCCTCAGCTCTCTCTGTCCCCCCTCGCTCTCGCTCTCTCTCTCTCAATGTCCCCCTGTACCCTCCTCTCCCCCTCTCTCTGTTCCTCCCTCTCTTTCTCTCTCTCTCCGTCTCTCTCTCTCTGCCCCCCACCCCTGTCTCTCTCTATGTCCCCCTGTCCCCTCTTCTCTCTCTCTGTCTCCCCCCTCTCTCCCCCCCTTTCTCTCTCTCTCCATCTTTCTCCCCCCCCCTCGGCTCAGACCTGGGTAACCACACTACTTGCCTGGCTCTGTTATTCCTTCGCCCCGGTCTTGTCTCCAGTGGATCAAAAGGCCCGGCGCTTATCTTGTTTCTTTGTGTCTAATACTGCGTTCCCCGGGAGCCGACGCCGCCGCCACCACCGCCCTGCTGCCTTCTGTCACGCGAACGCGTCTGGGAGATAACTTTGTGTTTCCTTATTACAAGGGGTACGCAAAAGGACGCGCGTTGGAAGTCGCTCTAATTGGGAAGCGGAGCCAAAGTCCCCGTGGATGTCACATCAAGGGAACAACGGCGGCAATTTAAAACGCTTATCAGGGTTATCCTTAAAGAGAGGCTTGACATGTACAGCGTTGGATGCAAACGTTGAATAATTGTGTTTATGTTCTTCGGTAGGAAAATGTTAGCTGGCTCACAGGGGTGGCTGTGTGAAAAGAGTGAACCAGATGCTGAACTTTGCCCCCTTGCCTATGACGTTTAGTTGTGTAAGCACTGCAGTCACTTCCCTATGCTAATCATTGACCGCTAGCCCCCGGTCGTAGTTAATCGCTTAGTCTGCCATTCATTCACAGTGGGTGGCTGTCGTTGTGGGAGCACGCGGCTCCCTACTCGTGCCTTATTTATCTGTTCAACCTGACGTCGCTTGTTGCGTCTGAATGAATGACACGCGCTAATGAGTTTTTAAACACCTGCGTCGCAGACACTAATGCATTTAGGCGTCAATCAGCGCTAAGCATGTTTCTCATGAATCGTAATCGGATCCTAAATGGAGATTGACAGCGCTTTTTATTTTTTACGTAGGCCTGCGTGTAGTCAGACAGTGAAGCGTGAAGCATGATCTCTGAGAAATGTTTGATTGTCAGACTGCACGATTTCCTTAAAAAAGTAAGTGTAAAGTAAGTGTCTGCCGGCCAGTTTTACTCTGTACACAGAAAAGTTGTTCAACTGTAGCCTATATTCAGTTTTTTTACGGCGACTTCTTGGTTGTAAACACACCTTAAATGATCCACTGATGGATTTATAAGCAGAGAAACAGTCAAGGATCTATCCGACACTACATCTAAAGCACATCCTACCGGCAGATGTCAGCGATTCAGTGTTTTATGATACAACATATTCTCCCTCACGTAAGCAAGCACAAGCATCTTCCTCAAGGATGCCCACAGGTAGGCTGTGCGGATTGGGGATAAAACCCAGGTGACCTGGCTGGAAGTCAAACACCTTCAAATCCTCAATCACCCCAACCACTTCACATCATGCCTCGTGTGTGTGTGTGTGTGTGTGTGTGTGTGTGTGTGTGTGTGTGTGTGTGTGTGTGTGTGTGTGTGTGTGTGTGTGTGGTGTGTGTGTGGTGTGTGTCTGTGTGTGTGTGACTGCGATTGTTTAGAGATAGAGGTTGTTTTCCCCGGCCTATCACGGACCTGGTCTGTGTGTTCCCGGCCGGTCGATCGGTGGCTACCACAGTGCGTCGGACAGGGAGAAAACCCATCTTGATTGAGGGAAGGATCCGAGGGCCCATTAGGCGACACAGGGGCCCCGGTGTAGCAGATGCCTGAGCAGGGCCCCCCTACCCTGTTCCCGGATCTCACTCAGCATGTCACCTACCTGTTTACTCCTACTCTTTATCGGCCCCCGAGGGCCGGGGAAAAATGCCTTGTCATGTAGCGCATCCTTTAACACCAGGCATCCTCTCGCTCTCTCGCTCTCTCTCTCTCTCTCTCTCTCTCTCTCTCTCTCTCTCTCTCTCTCTCCTCTCTATGCCTCTCTCTCTCTCTATGCTAGCCTCTCCCTCCCTCTCTCTCTCCTCCATCACCTCAGGCTCCCCCCATTGGAGCTAATGGGATTGTGAAGAGGTTGCGTGGGATGAGTAGTTTGGCTCTCCTGAACCGAATCGAAGTAGTCCCGAGGAAAGGGGGAAGAAGGGAGGGGAAAACCCTGATAGAATAAGTAGTCATAGAGTGTAATGGTTCCCTGCTGTCGCTGCCTGGTCAGAGAGAGAGAGAGAGAGAGAGAGAGAGAGAGAGAGAGAGAGAGAGAGAGAGAGAGAGAGAGAGAGAGAGAGAGAGAGAGAGAGAGAGAGAGAGAGAGAGAGAGAGAGAGAGAGATAGAGGAGAGAGGAGAGAGAGAGAGAGAGAGAGAGAGAGAGAGATGTCCTATGTTGCAAATCACCTTCCATGCTCTCTCTCATGTCACTCGTTACCTTAGCTTTTGATGCACTCGTAATGTAGCAAAACATTCCTTGAGCAAGGGTTGTCCATAATACACAAGCATACACATACACACACTTATGCTCCCCTTTTCAACCACACACTCGGACACTTTTCCTCGCTTCCCCTTCTTCGTTGTTTGTTTGCCACTCGCTGTGTGTTGGGAATACCTCTCCCAGCCTTGACGCGCTTCCCACACGATCCAGGGGACAGAGGTCTTCGTGAGCTTTCGGTCTATCTAGCTTTTCAGCTACAGTGCGCTTTTAAAAGCCCTGAGTGCGGCATGGGGGGCAGGAGTGGTGCTGGGTGTTGGGGGGTGGGGGGGGGGGGGGGCTCTGCTCTGCTCTGCTCTATTCTGCTTTACAAGCACACTTTTTTGTGCGTTGCTGCTATACAGTAGGGTGAAAACATACCTTCTGCTCATGTAAAGCACCTACGAACCCAGCAGGTTTTGTAACGCAGCGACGCACAGCAGTGCAAACGTACGGGCCAACAACCATGTTCTTGTGTCTGCGTTGTTGTCGCTCGTTGTGTCTCTGTTCAACCGTTCAACCCTCCTTAGCACGTGCTCTTAACTGGGTTATTGAATGGCTCCCAGTACTAAAGCACGGATGACTCCATTCTCTAGCCCCATTAGAGCTCTTATTCGACCATTAGGGGTGGTGGAAAGAAAGCTCATCTTTCCCCTGACAGTAAATAAAGCAAGCATGAAGTAACAGTGGTAAATAATGTAAACACACTGAGTTTGTGTGGGGGGGACCTGGGGGGATCGGGGGGCAGGGTGACCTGCACAGGAAGAGGAAATGGAGCGTTAAAACAGGAGCATTTGTCGCAGGCTACCCCACCTCAGGCTAACGCGGCCATTCGCTCTCCACCACCCGTGGTGGCCACTGCGGGGATGGGGACGATGGGTGTTCAATCTCCAAGTTGATTTGTACGACGTAGTAGGGGTTCGAACAAAAACGCATTTGCCAACTTCACTTTGAAAAATAGAGGCCATTTCTGCGATTCGTAGTCACCTAGGACTACAGGTTTTTGGATGTGCCCCAAGGTGATGCATGTGCCTGTGTTATGCTGATGAAGGAAAACACTGCTTATTGTGTCCTTAACAACTCGTGACAAACAAGTAGACTCTTTATTAAAGGGAAATAAAATAACTGTTAGCGAATGGTCTCCGTAATCAAATAGGATTGGATAAGGTCACATTTCCCAAGTTTGAAATGCCACGGTGGATCATTTTATAAATTGTTAAAAATGTGCTTGGTTTCACCACAATGTTTCCTTACGACGCAGATATCTTCTCTAACCTAGTTCTTATTTACAGTGTGGTTGTGGTAAAATGAACCAGTTTCCAGTTATATTGTTAAGATTTAAGAAAAGTATGATTCTTGTTATTTATATATAATTGTATCTGTTTACTATCCTCTCCTTGTGCTGTTGTTTTACAATTGCTTGAATCGTCTCATTCAGTTTACACTGCACGTGCAGTGTAAGATAACACTGCACGTGCAATCTCATACATCTTTAACTGATATCCGACCACAACAACACAAACAGAAGACTTTGCTGTCCTCCATTTTGGACTGCC
>NC_079428.1:1550686-1570827 GCF_026213295.1 Gadus chalcogrammus | reverse complement strand
CCACCTACTTTAAAGAGTGAACTTTCTCCTACTTAACCATTACCGGCCCATCTCCAATCTCCCTTTCATCTCCAAAACACTTGAAAGGGTGGTTGCCGCACAACTACAGTCCCACCTCGACACTAACAATCTCCACGAACCGTTCCAATCTGGCTTCCGTCCAAAACACAGCACTGAAACAGCCCTAGTCAAATCACCAACGACCTCCTCCTTGCAGCCGAACTCTGGATTACTCACCATTCTCATCCTCCTCGATCTCAGCGCAGCATTCGACACCATCTCCCACCCTCTGCTCCTGGACCGCCTAGCTGGTATTGGGATCACTGGTGCTGCACTCTCCTGGTTTACATCCTACCTCACCGGCCGTCAACAATTTGTTCAACTAAGCAACCACAAGTCTGGGTGTTCAGGTGTCTCACTGGGTGTCCCCCAGGGGTCAGTCTTGGGTCCACTCCTCTTCACCACTTACCTCCTCCCGCTGGGCACACTCCTCCGTCACCATGGGGTCCATTTTCACTGCTACGCTGACGACACACAGGTCTACATCTCCACCAAACCCACCGCTGCCATCCCCCCCACTTCCCTCATCACGTGCCTGGAAGAGATCCGGAGCTGGTTGAGCAGGAACTTCCTGAAACTCAATGGAAACAAGACCGAGGCCCTGCTCAAATCCACCCTCACTAAATCACAACACACCCCAGCTCCACTCATAATTATCGATGGATTCCCAGTACCCTTCTCCTCCAAAGTCAAGAGCCTCGGCGTCATCCTGGACAACACCCTCTCATTCGCACCCCATATTCACAACATCACCCGGACTGCATTCTTCCACCTCCGCAACATCGCCAGACTCCGCCCATCACTGACCCAATCCAGCACTGAAATCCTAGTTCACTCATTTGTCACATCACGCATAGACTACTGCAACGCCCTCCTCACCGGACTCCCCCACCAAACTCATCAACAGACTGCAGATCATTCAGAACTCAGCCGCCCGGATCATCACCCGCACCAAATCATCTGACCACAATCACCCCTGTCCTCATTCAACTTCACTGGCTCCCAGTACACTACCGCATCCAATACAAACCCTACTCCTCACCTTCAAAGCTCTCCACAACCTAGCCCCCAGTTATCTCTGCGACCTCCTCCAAGAATACACTCCCTCCCGCTCCCTCCGCTCAACCTCTGCTGGACTACTATGTATCCCCACATCACGACTCACTTCAATGGGTGCCCGGTCATTCAGCTGTTCAGCACCCAGGCTCTGGAACTCCCTCCCCCCACACATAAAACAGTCAGACACCATTACAACCTTCAAGTCACAACTCAAAACTCACCTGTTCAAACTCGCACACAACGTCTAACTGATCACTGTTTTGATTGTTTTTTTTGTTTTGTTTTGTCTTGTTTTTGTTTTATTTATTTCTTATTGCTTATGTTTACTTATTTATTTATTTATTTATTTATTTTTTCCACAATGTCATGTTTTTTTTTTTAAAAAATGTATGATGAATATATGCTCTGTAAGGTGACCTTGGGTGTTTTGAAAGGCGCCTCTAAATTAAATGTATTATTATTATTATTATTACTATAATAATTGGACTTCCCCATGCAGAACTTGTCCATCAGCGATAGTTCAGAGGTTCTTTATAATATATATATAGTATGGTTCACACAGTGTCTCCATATCGCGACTCCGATGGTATATCTGTCTTCTAATGTCAAATATTCACATTCACATTTAACTATACAAATATTAGGCATTTCCTTCAATACTGACCAAACTCGTTTTTTCTGTATAAGAATAAAAAATAATCACACTAAAGACGTACGCACTCTGTTTCTCCAATATATCGAAACATGCGCACACACTTGATAAATAAATTATATATGAGCAGAATGGGTGAAATGTCGACCCGAAACTACAAGCCTACTACTTTATCCGCCGTGTGTGTGTGGGGGTGTTTGTAGATGGATATGTAAATATATGTATGTGTGTGTGTGTTTTTGTGCTAACTCTGTGTGTGTGTGTCCTGACCTCTTAGCCGGAGCCGTGACATGTAACACACTCCTCTGTTACTTAACCTGTTTGTTGTTTTCCTCTTTCTGTGTCTTGGCCAGGCCCCCACCGGGTTCGCTGTTGCCATGACAGTGGCTCCTCGGTGCGCTTTGCATACTTTATGGTTACCGAGGTTGGGAGGGGGGGAGGAGATTATGTCAGAGCAATAGCAATAGTATGTAAGTAGAGGGGGGGGGGGGGGGGGGGGGGGGGGGGGGGGGGGGGGGGGGGGGGGGGGTGGGGAGGGGGGGGAGGGGGGGGGGGGGGGGGGGGTGTGTGAGCACAGGTGAGCACCTGGGGGAAAGGTAACGAGGAGACTGGAACCGGAGTCACACAGGACTTTCCAGACACACGAGCAGAGTGGCCGGAAGGAGATGTTGCCGGTGGCTGTAGCGGAGAGAACAGCCGGCCAGCCTTGGACGACTTGAAGGTAAGGTTGTTGTTTGGTTGTTGTTGTTGTTGTTCTAACGCGACAGGATGTGTGTCTCGAAGCCGGGATCCGTGCAGCTGCCGCCTCTCTTCCTTCTGCTTTTGTTAGTGCTATGCTTAGTACTGTCTGTCTGTCTGTCTGTCTCCTCAGCTCTCTCTGTCCCCCCTCGCTCTCGCTCTCTCTCTCTCTCTCTCAATGTCCCCCTGTACCCTCCTCTCTCTCTCTGTCCCCCCCTCTCCCCCTCTCTCTGTTCCTCCCTCTCTTTCTCTCTCTCTCCGTCTCTCTCTCTCTGCCCCCCACCTCTGTCTCTCTCTCTATGTCCCCCTGTGCCCTCTTCTCTCTCTCTGTCTCCCCCTCTCTCTCTTTCTGTTCCTCCCTCTCTCTCTCTCTGTCTCCCCCTCTCTTTCTCTCTCTCCATCTTTCTCTCCCCCCCCTCGGCTCAGACCTGGGTAACCACACTACTTGCCTGGCTCTTATTCCTTCGCCCCGGTCTTGTCTCCAGTGGATCAAAAGGCTCGGCGCTTATCTTGTTTCTTTGTGTCTAATACTGCGTTCCCCGGGAGCCGCCGCCGCCGCCACCGCCACCACCGCCCTGCTGCCTTCTGTCACGCGAACGCGTCTGGGAGATAACTTTGTGTTTCCTTATTACAAGGGGTACGCAAAAGGACGCGCGTTGGAAGTCGGTCTAATTGGGAAGCGGAGCCAAAGTCCCCGTGGATGTCACATCAAGGGAACAACGGCGGCAATTTAAAACGCTTATCAGGGTTATCCTTAAAGAGAGGCTTGACATGTACAGCGTTGGATACAAACGTTGAATAATTGTGTTTATGTTCTTCGGTAGGAAAATGTTAGCTGGCTCACAGGGGTGGCTGTGTGAAAAGAGTGAACCAGATGCTGAACTTTGCCCCCTTGCCTATGACGTTTAGTTGTGTAAGCACTGCAGTCACTTCCCTATGCTAATCATTGACCGCTAGCCCCCGGTCGTAGTTAATCGCTTAGTCTGCCATTCATTCACAGTGGGTGGCTGTCGTTGTGGGAGCACGCGGCTCCCTACTCGTGCCTTATTTATCTGTTCAACCTGACGTCGCTTGTTGCGTCTGAATGAATGACACGCGCTAATGAGTTTTTAAACACCTGCGTCGCAGACACTAATGCATTTAGGCGTCAATCAGCGCTAAGCATGTTTCTCATGAATCGTAATCGGATCCTAAATGGAGATTGACAGCGCTTTTTATTTTTTACGTAGGCCTGCGTGTAGTCAGACAGTGAAGCGTGAAGCATGATCTCTGAGAAATGTTTGATTGTCAGACTGCACGATTTCCTTAAAAAAGTAAGTGTAAAGTAAGTGTCTGCCGGCCAGTTGCACTCTGTACACAGAAAAGTTGTTCAACTGTAGCCGATATTCAGTTTTTTTACGGCGACTTCTTGGTTGTAAACACACCTTAAATGATCCACTGATGGATTTATAAGCAGAGAAACAGTCAAGGATCTATCCGGACACTACATCTAAAGCACATCCTACCGGCAGATGTCAGCGATTCAGTGTTTTATGATACAAATCATATTCTCCCTCACGTAAGCAAGCACAAGCATCTTCCTCAAGGATGCCCACAGGTAGGCTGTGCGGATTGGGGATAAAACCCAGGTGACCTGGCTGGAAGTCAAACACCTTCAAATCCTCAATCACCCCAACCACTTCACATCATGCCTCGAGTGTGTGTGTGTGTGTGTGTGTGTGTGTGTGTGTGTGTGTGTGTGTGTGTGTGTGTGTGTGTGTGTGTGTGTGTGTGTGTGTGTGTGTGTGTGTGTGTGTGTGTGTGTGTGACTGCGATTGTTTAGAGATGGAGGTTGTTTTCCCCGGCCTATCACGGACCTGGTCTGTGTGTTCCCGGCCGGTCGATCGGTGGCTACCACAGTGCGTCGGACAGGGAGAAAACCCATCTTGATTGAGGGAAGGATCCGAGGGCCCATTAGGCGACACAGGGGCCCCGGTGTAGCAGATGCCTGAGCAGGGCCCCCCTATCCTGTTCCCGGATCTCACTCAGCATGTCACCTACCTGTTTACTCCTACTCTTTATCGGCCCCCGAGGGCCGGGGGAAAAATGCCTTGTCATGTAGCGCATCCTTTAACACCAGGCATCCTCTCGCTCTCTCGCTCTCTCGCTCTCTCGCTCTCTCTCTCTCTCTCTCTTCCTTTCTTTCTTTCTTTCTTTTTGTTGCTCTATTTCTCTATTTTTCTTTCTTTCTTTTTTTGCTACTTTTGTTTCCCTTTCTTCTCTCTCTCTCTCTCTCTCTCTCTCTCTCTCTCTCTCTCTCTCTCTCTCCCTCTCTCTCTCTATGCCTCTCTCTCTCTCTATGCCTCTCCCTCCCTCTCTCTCTCCTCCATCACCTCAGGCTCCCCCCATTGGAGCTAATGGGATTGTGAAGAGGTTGCGTGGGATGAGTAGTTTGGCTCTCCTGAACCGAATCGAAGTAGTCCCGAGGAAAGGGGGAAGAAGGGAGGGGAAAACCCTGATAGAATAAGTAGTCATAGAGTGTAATGGTTCCCCGCTGTCGCTGCCTGGTCAGAGAGAGAGAGAGAGAGAGAAGAGAGAGAGAGAGAGAAGAGAGAGAAGACGAGAGAGAGAGAGAGAGAGAGAGAGAGAGAGAGAGAGAGAGAGAGAGAGAGAGAGAGAGAGAGAGGCAGAAGAGAGAGAGAGAGAGAGAGAGAGAGAGAGAGAGAGGAGAGAGAGAGAGAGAGAGAGAGAGAGAGAGAGAGAGATTTTTTTCCTATGTTGCAAATCACCTTCCATGCTCTCTCTCTTGTCACTCGTTACCTTAGCTTTTGATGCACTCGTAATGTAGCAAAACATTCCTTGAGCAAGGGTTGTCCATAATACACAAGCATACACACACACATACACACACTTATGCTCCCCTTTTCAACCACACACTCGGACACTTTTCCTCGCTTCCCCTTCTTCGTTGTTTGTTTGCCACTCGCTGTGTGTTGGGAATACCTCTCCCAGCCTTGACGCGCTTCCCACACGATCCAGGGGGACAGAGGTCTTCGTGAGCTTTCGGTCTATCTAGCTTTTCAGCTACAGTGCGCTTTTAAAAGCCCTGAGTGCGGCATGGGGGGCAGGAGTGGTGCTGGGTGTTGGGGGGGGGGGGGGGGGCCCTGCTCTGCTCTGCTCTGCTTTACAAGCACACTTGTTTGTTCGTTGCTGCTATACAGTAGGGTGAAAACATACCTTATGCTCATGTAAAGCACCTACGAACCCAGCAGGTTTTGTAACGCAGCGACGCACAGCAGTGCAAACGTACGGGCCAACAACCATGTTCTTGTGTCTGCGTTGTTGTCGCTCGTTGTGTCTCTGTTCAACCGTTCAACCCTCCTTAGCACGTGCTCTTAACTGGGTTATTGAATGGCTCCCAGTACTAAAGCACGGATGACTCCATTCTCTAGCCCCATTAGAGCTCTTATTCGACTATTAGGGGTGGTGGAAAGAAAGCTCATCTTTCCCCTGACAGTAAATAAAGCAAGCATGAAGTAACAGTGGTAAATAATGTAAACACACTGAGTGTGTGTGGGGGTTGACCTGGGGGGATCGGGGGGGCAGGGTGACCTGCACAGGAGGAGGAAATGGAGCGTTAAAACAGGAGCATTTGTCGCAGGCTACACCCACCTCAGGCTAACGCGGCCATTCGCTCTCCCACCAGCCCGTGGTGGCCACTGCGGGGATGGGGACGATGGGTGTTCAATCTCCAAGTTGAATTGTACGAACGTAGTAGGGGTTCGAACAAAAACGCATTTGCCAACTTCACTTTGAAAAATAGAGGCCATTTCTGCGATTCGTAGTCACCTAGGACTACAGGTTTTTGGATGTGCCCCCAAGGTGATGCATGTGCCTGTGTTATGCTGATGAAGGAAAACACTGCTTATTGTGTCCTTAACAACTCGTGACAAACAAGTAGACTCTTTATTAAATGAGGAAATAAAAATAACTGTTAGCGAATGGTCTCCGTAATCAAATAAGGATTGGGATAAAGGTCACATTTCCCAAGTTTGAAATGCCACGGTGGATCATTTTATAAATTGTTAAAAAATGTGCTTGGGTTTCACCACAATGTTTCCTTACGACGCAGATATCTTCTCTAACCTAGTTCTTATTTACAGTGTGGTTGTGGTAAAATGAACCAGTTTCCAGTTATATTGTTAAAGATTTAAGAAAAGTATGATTCTTGTTATTTATATATATATTGTATCTGTTTACTATCCATCTCCTTGTGTGCTGTTGTTTTACAATTGCTTGAATCGTCTCATTCAGTTTACACTGCACGTGCAGTGTAAGATAACACTGCACGTGCAATCTCATACATCTTTAACTGATATCCGACCACAACAACACAAACAGAAGGACTTTGCTGTCCTCCATTTTGGACTGCCCATTCTCCGGCCTCGTCTGTGAGCGTTGACAACACCGGTTCACTCGGCGTGCGATAAAGTGTCCAGCCCTTGTGTCGGCCCCGCGGCCGCCGATGTAAAATGATTAGCGGCCGCTGCCTTGCCCCCATGATGCATCTCTCTTTCTTCTCTGTATGTAAAAAAAAAAAAAAACCAAACTAAAACTCCTGCCTCTTTTTATATTCCCTCCAGGGTTTATTAAGTGGGCTGCCAGTTGCCATAGCAACAGGGATAAAGACGGAATGGCTCTCCTGATGACACAGTTCACTCTGCTCCTCTGGAAGAACTTCACTCTCCGCAGGAGGCAAAAGGTAACGCTTCCAGCTGTGGGGGAAAAAAAAGAGCGCGGAAGTGTGTGTGTGGGTGTGTGGGGAGGGGGGGGGCGGGGGGGGTGATGATGTGGTCAAGGACGACTGAGTGACTGACACGAGAGGGGAGGGGGGGGGGGGTTGGAGGAGAATAAAAGATAATAGGGAGGGCTTTACCAGGAAGATTGGTCTATTTGAGGGGGAGCCTGTCTTCAGACGCCCCTCTCCGCCACAGAGTGAGAACAGGCTTAACGTAATGGTCGCCGATTGGAAACGTCACCTTTCATTTTTTGGGGAGCCGTCTTCTGGGGCCTCCGAGTCCCACACCACACGCCTGTGTTGGGGTTTCCGTTTGCTCATACAAAGCTGGGTAAATTGAAGTGCACAGGGTGTCGAGGGGGGAGGGGTGGGGGGTAAATGGTTTTATTTGAAGGACAAATGTCCTCTTGGGCTTCTCTTAATAACTGCCACAAGCACCCAGGTATTAGGGCCGTCAATGGCCTGCTTTATATGTCCGGGACGTCACGTTTGGCTCCCTGTTATTCTCGGTTTGAGCCTCCTTGAAGGTTCAACGTGTGCTCGTTCTACTCTAAATGATACAATTAAAAGGCAATCTGGACTGCGGCAGGCGGCTTGAGTCGTACAGCTTGGCCCCAAGAAGCAGGAGTCACCGTTTGGCTACCATGACAACCTTGAACTCGTGAATATTCCGCTCGTATGCGTCGCGGGCGTCCATTATCTCCCCGTCCCCCCCCTCTCCGCACTGTCATTACCCTCTCACCTGACTCATTACGAACCCTCTCCACTCCCTCACTCCACTCCCGTGGATAAGAGATTGTGATGTCACCGTCGCTCACCTGTTCGGTTCATCGGTCCGTGCGTGTGTTCGCACGATCCATCCTCCACGCTGTTGCTTTGAAACGCGTGTTTGATGTCGGTTATTCACAAAGCTGATCTATAGTATATGCTCCCTTTTGAAGAGTGTTTTTTTCCGCGAGCCCTCGCAATGACAGACGGGGAAAAACCGTCCGCCCACTTGTTTGCGGCGAGAGACGGGGTGACTCACTGTGTAGAAGAAGAAGAAGAAGAAATGTGTCACCCGTAGAACCACAGGCCTCTGTGTGAAGTTGGCGCTCGCTAGTTTGTTTACGGACGACTCAAGGCTTACTCGAAAATTACTAGTACCCGGCCGGCATCATCTTCCCGGCGTGCGACACAAGTTTCAGTTAAAAAAGCGTTCTCGCCGCGCCGTCGTTGTTTATTCTTTATTTACATTAAAGGCGTTGTGTGAGGGCTGTAATGCTGGCAGTGGATGGACGAGGCGCCGGCTGCATCTTGGAGTTTGATGTCCAGCTCCACGGCGTTGAGGAGTCGGTGGGAGAGGGTGCAAGGACAAACAGGGCTCGGACTCGCGTTCACACGACTGTGGAGGTTAATGACCAATTATATGAATGCCTCAGCAAGCATTTTTTTAGGGTTTAATAACAGGCATGACATTGTACTGGTTTATGGACCAGTATTTCACATCATTTCGTGGGAAGGGACAGAGTGTCGAGTCGCAGAGACACGGGTGTCCAATGGTGAGTGACTGAGCAGCCACCGAGAAAGTAGTCATGATCGTTTCATAAAAATTTTTTGAGAAAGAAACTGTTCACTCTCTCTCTTCCCTTTGAATGCGTAATGTGCATTTAACCTCTCAACATCACCACCTTTCTCTGACACACGGGTGGCTGGGGACTGATTTAAGGAGCGTTTGAACAATTTTTACCTATTTTATTCCATAATTATAATTTTTATTTTTCGAGGAACTTCTCCAGCGTTTGTTTATTGTCAGCGTTGGGATGTCAGAAGTAGGCGGTGTGTCATCTCCAACCTCCAAGTGCGTTTGAACTACGAATGCTGAAAAATATGGATGTCAAAGCTAAACTTTATGCTGTGTTTGAACAGCTAATAACATCATAAACATGAGAAATATTAATTAAACAACCCAAACCAAAAGAGATCAATCAAAAGCAAACCGCACACCGGCTGAAACCCACTGCAAAAAGGCAACGCTAACGCTATATAAGCATGCTAACGCTATATTAGCATGCTAACGCTATATTAGCACGCTAATCCCCGCTAATTGGCCCAGCGCGCCGCCGCTGGCTCTAAACCCGGAGCCTTAGGCCCCTTGAGTTTGAGTGGACATGATGTTTGACATTAACACGAGCTCTGTGAGCAGAAGGGGTCAGCCAGAAGGTAGTGAGGGTGGTGGTGGAGGCGGTGGTGGTGGTGGTGGCGGTGGTGGAGAGGACGTAGATCTCTTCCCAGTGGAGAGAGCTGGGCGAGCGTCGAGGGAAGAGTAAAAGCCGAGACGGGGGGAGATGGGGAAGTGTGTAGCACTGGAAAGTCGAGACGCAAATGCATCGCTTCTTCATGCCGAGGGCCACTGCTCGCGGGGCCCCGGGTCCTGGCTTACTCTCTCGTCCGTTCCGGTTTATTTATTTATCTATGGGGGACGGCTTCCTTCATATCCCCCCCCCCCCCCCATCTCCCCCCCTCCTGCCACCCTGAAACCACTTTACAGCTCCTTGGAAGTACCGCCATGAATGGAAACATGCGTACATCTCCCTGGCCTTTCTACTTTCAGAGTAGAGGAGGTGGAAGAGAAAAGAGCTGAAACAAATCACTCACCTACCTGTTATTGAGATTAAATAAAACCCGGGCAAGTTGGGTTGGAAGGCATGGGCGCGTGAAGGTGAGAAGGTATAGAAGGGAGGAGAGAAAAGAGTTGATACAAATGAAGACACCTCCGTCACCTGCATGTATTTTTGATTAAATACAACCTAGGTGAGTTAGGGTGAAAGGCAAGGGGCCTGAAGGTATAGAAGGGGGTAGAGGAAGCAGTTGATACGAATGAAAGCATTTCCTTCACCTACATCTGATTTAGATGAAATAAAACCCATGAGAGTACAGGCGGAAGGCCAGGGCGTGAGTGAGTGTTAAAGTGGCCAGTCTGACCCCAGGTGTCGGTCTCCACTGCTCAGTGATGCTGAATGGGCACAGCAGGGGGGAGGTCAGCTGGCCTGACAGAAAAAGCTTGGAGTGAGAAATTTTAGATTGTATGCAAAAACACAGCCACAGCCAAGGACATGGACGAGCACATGCAGGCACGCACACACACACGGACGCAGACACACACACACACACACACGCACACATAGACACAGTAAACCTCCCTAAAATAAATTGATTTTACTCAACAAATGTTAATAAATAAATAAATAACAGATACTCGTCGTATGTCATTTGTGGGGGATCAGGTGCGGCTGTTGGTGGAGATCTTGTGGCCTCTGTTCCTCTTCATCATCTTGGTGGGTGTGCGTACCACGAACAAGCCGGTGTTCAAGAGCCAATGTAAGTATTGCCAGTACTTGAGGAAGACTGCGGTGCATTCACTGAGTGTGTAGAGAGTATGTGATGATGACCAGAATAGTGCTGATGCCCGCGGCAGACCCACAAATCAGACTTCAGATTAACAGCTGGAATGTTTTTTTCGACCAATCGTGTTGCTGGGGGCGTTTCATGGAATGGGTTTCGACTGTAAACAACCTGACCGATGGAACCACAACCGCAATCTCGGATCCAGAGGAGTCTGTGGTGGGAATTTTGACCGGGTCAATAGTTTCTGGTTTAAGATTAAGGAGTCATCCAAACAACCTTAGACAAAGTGTCAGTAAATGTTTAAAGTCCAACCTGTGTTGAATTACGTTTGTTTACTGAACCTTAATCCAGTACTCGCAAATAAGTATATCTCCGGATGAATGTATCACTTACTTAACAGGAAGCTCCTCACTAACAGTTTTCGGTTTCAGGCCCTAACGTTGTACAGCCTCCTCCCCCATGAAATCCTACTGCAGCATTGTCCAACTTCTGGTTCAGAGATGGGTCAGCGGTGATCTTTGGACCCTCTGTTTCCCTGCTCTCCCAGGTCACTACCCCAACAAGGCCATGCCCTCGGCAGGGGTGCTGCCCTGGCTTCAAGGAATCATCTGCAACCTGGACAACCCCTGTCTCGAATACCCCACGCCCGGAGAGGCCCCGGGCCAGGTCAACAACTTCAACAACTCTGTGTACGTCAACAATAACAATATTGCATGTGGGACAAAGTCAGTTGGAGTTTTTTCAAAATGGAAGTCCAGTGTTTTTCAAAACAAAATGGCCGCAAAAGTCAGGATGTATTTCTAATTGGGTGTGCTTTGAGGGGCACTTCATTGATGGCATGGTGTGTCCTTGTTTCTTTTGTAACACAGAGTTGCAGGTTTCTTAATCGAGTTCCAGGACATGCTGGTCAACAGGTCGTTCCTCAGCAACGTGGGAATGCTGGTGAACGACCTCGACCAATGGGACGCAGTCTCCTCCAACATTAACGGTATGCAAATTAAATTACGTCTGAGAATAAAGTGATGGACTTCCAATGGAATAAATTGCAGATCCAGTAAAAAGAAAAGAAAACAATTAATATTACTATGATTTATCCGAACTTTTTGACAACCACACAATCCGCCGAAGTGCAGCGAGCGGAAATTAGCAAATAGCTGATATGCAAATTTGGAGGGTGAATCATTAATTGTCCCGGGTGAAAAAAACAAAAAAGGCCGGATTTCACAACAGCCGTTGCTGCGTGTCTCGGACAATCACTCTCCCGGGCGAAGTGTGTGTCTTTGCCGAGGGCTCTTCATCAACAGAAGTAGGCCCTCTCATAGTGCCTATGACAAGGTGGAGAAGAGAGTTTGCTATTCCTCCCTATCCCCTTCTGGAGAAAAACACCCCCCCCCAGCGAAAAAGAGTAACAATGGGCCGTGATTATTTACGACGCAGTTCACCATGGGCGACTGACGGATCGTTTGTCCTGATGAAGTTGCTACTTTGCATTAGCCTCATTTAGTCTGATGATATTCAAATTTCAGCACTGCGTCTAATTTGCAAATAGGCTTCGGGTTCCAGAAACAGGTATGCAAAGGCACTTGTGTCGAGAGGGGGGCTGAGAGGGTGGAGGAGGTGGGGGGGATGTTTGTGGGAGAGGGGGTTTGATTGTCAGCAGCTTGTAATATACCAGATTAAACCCTTCAAGGATCTGCGTCTGGACAGAATGAATGGCAGGCGACTTGGTCGTCTGCGTGCGGGAGAGTCCATAAAAATAATAAATATGCAGACGTGCCAAAGACGCAGCGCGACTCCGCCAGCACCAGGGGCGTCTCTGGAGGTGGTCGCATCGTCCTTCGCTTTCTTCTGGTTTGATTAGTTGGGGGGGGGGGGGGGGGGGGGTTAGGGTTAGGGTTAGGGTTGGGGGGGGGGGGGGGGGGGGATCCTCGGATCCTCCTCTTTTTCGCAATCACTGAGGCCTCCGCCGTGGCCACGGTTTTGCTGAGCAGGATGTGTAATCACCATCACCTATCACGACACCGGCGTTGTTAAACCCCGTACCGCCGGGGCGGAGCGAAAAGGATGGATTTTCCGTCTCCGTTGAACCTCTCGGTGACCTGGGTGGGGGCACGCCTCCGTCAGCGCCAGCGCCCCATCACACCCGGCCCCAGCCCATCAACACGATCTCGTGCTCGTGATGGACTGGCTCGCGCGCGCGTGTGTGTGTGTCCCTGTGCGCGAATGTTTGGCGACAGTAATGTAATTACACAAGCCTTTCATTATCTTAAGTATGCATGTTGCAGTCTGAGCAAGAGCGCAACACAAGTCGGATGGATTTGTGATTGGTGAGTGTGTGAAGGGTTATCCTCTACATGCACTTGCCTCCCCCCCACACACAGACACACACACCTTACCGCCACGTAGAAAGGAAGGCCACCCATTCCTTCTCTGAGCTTGTTCCGTTTTTTTTTTATTTAGAGGAGGGAGGATGAAAGCGTTGAATAGATGATTGCTTCTGATGCGCTCTCGCTCTCTCTTATGGAGTCGTTGTGATCTGTGGGCAGAGAATCAGAAAGAAGTGTCTGGTTAACAGTGCGATGCATGTTTAGCGATATGTAGCCCTCCCGCTGATATCCATTCATGCTTCGGCGCCAGCGTGGGAGAGCTTTGCTCGGGGAAAGGCTTTAATTGCGTGGTTCATCTGCAGAGTGTTATTTCGGTCCTCCTAATGCATCATGGGTAATTATGAGAGTATTTCTGCTGTGTTCCCTTTCACCAAAAAAAAGACTACAGAAATCTGTGCAACAAAACGGAAAAGTTTTCGACCTCAACTTTTAAGGGAGATGTTCAATATGTACACCATGTCCACCAACATTGCCTTTTCTTTTTTTAAAGTATGTGAAAAATTCTGTGCATCAATACACACCGCTGCTAAAAGATTCATCTGCTGTTTTCCCCACCCTAAGTTTCCTCCACGAAACCACCCGCTTTGTCTCAATTTCAATTTGGCCAGAGTAAAGATACACCCCTTATACTCATCTTCTTCGCCTCGTCCCTTTGCGTTGTAAAGGTCAGTCGGTGCCTCTGAGGAGTCTCCTGAACGATGACGAGAACTTCTCGGTTTATCTGAGAGACGAACTCTCTGTGCCACCGCCAGTGGTCCAGAGTCTGATGAAGGCCAACGTCACCATCAACCCGGTTAGTACACCTTTCACACGCAACTGAAAACGACGCCGATATGAAACTTAAACTGTGATTCTGAATAATGATATTGATATTATTGAAGGTTTGAATGAAGGTAAACGGTTGAAAATGTATATTTAGGTATGATGCCTTAAGTAGTTGAAGTAACTTACATTGTAAAAAAAAGAGTAGTTTAAAAAGTTGAAAGAGTTAAAAAACGGCGAGATATAGCCATCATGTCGTTAAAGAGCTGGACGTTTTGATAGTTGAATGTTACTGTAGCTGAAAGTATGAAGGAGCAGTTAACTGCACAAACAAGAGGCAAACGCAATAAAGAAAACTTAAGAAGAACAGCGGATGTGCTTGCAGTAGCAACCACACTAATTAACCAGGGGAGCAGGAGATGTGAAGTATTCAGATGTCTCTTGCCAGTAAGGAGGCGCCAGGTCATTCAGTAAAACAGAATCAGTTAAAACATTAAAAGGCGCACCTGTGCAACCACGCATGAATTGGAAACACCTGTAGGGCAGTGTAAGCGTTAACCATCAAGGAAATAGAGCTGGTATCGGTGCCTCATAATCCCTTTAGGAAAATGAGAGTCAAAGGAAAAGCTTTTAATGTTTAGTACTTATGACGGTGTCATTTCAAATGAGTAACAGCTTCAAGAGTCAGTTGTATGTATAATATGCACAAAATGGCTTTTAGCTCATGAAGAATGTCAACACGATAGAACCCAATTCACTGCAGTGTATTCTAATTTCTCGTGTTGTCTCGAGTAGCCTCTTTGTGGCGCGATGTTAACGACTGTTTCTGAGGATAAATCGCTCATCAGTGGAATTCAAGTCACCTGCCTGCGACCGCATGCAAAGAACAGGGAAACGCGCATGTCCTCGTCGCGCAATCAGCGTGTCGTACATAAATCATAGCGGTGCACTTTGGATAAAGACCATTAGTCTCTGGGAGGAATTGACGGAGGAACGACAGCAGCACTTGTGTTTGGTGCACATATGTTAAATCGATCGCTTACCCCGTGGCCATTTCAGTCATTTTCAGAGAATAAATGACGACTGATGTATCTCTGAGTTTGTGGGGAAACCTCGTGCTTGGTAACAGCCCATCAACAGAATGGCGATTGGAAACATGAACATAAGGCACCTCCCGCTCCTCTCGTCTCGTCAAAACTCGTAGCAGAGTCTGTGTTGGGTTCCCCCCTCTCCAGATGATGGCCGTCGCAGGCGACCCGAGGAGCGTCCTCTGCGAGGGAACTGCTCCTCTCGACGAGTTCATCCAATTCCAGAGCCAGGCGGAGAAGGAGGCCTTTGTAAATGTCAGCTGCTCCCTGGAACCCCAGCAGCTGAGGGAGGGCCAGCGCATGTTCCTCCAAAACCTGGACCAGACGAAACTACTCACAATGGTAGGGTTTTTCGAATTCTACATTTATTAATAGTAGTAATAATAATAATAATAATATTAATAATAATAGTACATTCGATTTATATAGCACTTTTCTAAGTACTAAAAGACTATTAACAGTGTGAACACACAATAAAATAATTTTAACATAAACGTATATTCGTAAAATTATAAAAAAAAATGAGAAAGGGGAGAGAAGGGAAGGAGGAAATCTTAAAAAGGTGTGTTTTGAGGGCAGGTTTAAATGAAGGGAGTGTTAGCCTGTCAGATGTGGGTGGGGAGAGAGTTCCATCATTTGGTTCAACTTACGCTGGCGTCCGCAACATATCTTTCAATATGAATTCTTTGATTACTGAGGTGCGCTGCTGAAACTCAACAAAAAGCCTAAATTGACTTGTGAGGAAAGGTGTTGCGATAGTACACACATAGTCCTTTTGAATTACTGGGATTATTAAAAAGGTCCTCTGAAGGCTAAATCTGCACAAAAATACCCACACCGAAATTGCCAAATGTGTTCCGAGTAGCCTTCTTTGATGGACAGCCAGGAGCCAGCCATGAGTTCACTATCAGGGTTTATGCAAGACCATTAGCTGGCCATGAAGCCCCACACATGGCCCCGGCTAAAATATCGGAAGGGAAAAGCTGAAAACAAAAAAAAGTCAGGGTCTGATGGACACTGATGGTAATGTGTCATAATAATGCATGACTAGCGCTTGCTACAGTTGGGGGGGGATTGTCATGTGTTGTAAACATGGCTGCTTTTGTCATCAATCTCACATGGATGAAAATACAATTCGTCCAATTTAATTATTATTATTATTTTTTTATTTATTACGGTTTGTCACCGATGAGAGGTGGGTTGTTGTGAAGCATATGTCTCGTTTGTTTCTTATTGTCAGCACGTTATTGTTACCCTGAAGGGTCTTCTGCTGACTCGACGTCCGCCAAACATAGCCACATTTTGTCGCTCGGCTAATGATTGCTTAGCTTGGCACTGGGGGACAACGGCGCCGTTTTGCCGACAACTGCATTGCGATGTCCTGGATAAGTGTATGCTAGTGTGCAGCGGATTACAATATGGGAAATACACTAGAAAAAAAGTGGTGATGGATGATGGCTGTTTGTAATGCTCGCCGCTGCAAGTCCGCTGTGGGAATGATGTATTTGAGCTGCCCTTGATGATGGCGGTGATGATGATTATCATAAAATGCACTTTATTAATCCTAGAGATAAATGTTGGGGTCAAAGCAGAAGTGCAAGGCAGTCTCACGATATGAAAAAGAGTTTTGAGTACAAACACGAATTGCAAGACGATGAAGATCATCGTTTATCATTGTTTTGTTATAATTGGAGTATTCTGTACATGGACAAAACCATTCAGAGTACCCCCCCCCCCCCCCCCCCCCCCCCGCCGCCCTTTCGGACTCATCTGTTGTCAAAAGTGCGCGCAATCAGGTGGAACTCATTCGCGCGCACTTATCTCGGGCCCTCCATTCTTCAGCCTCTCCCCCACTGCCCCCGGTGTTGATCAAAGCCCTGCACTCGCTGGCCTGAGTTTATCTTTGAGAGCTAAGTAAAGCATGAGGAAGTGAGATCTAATAAATACATAATGAGGGGCAGAGGGAGCTCAAAGGAGAGAGAGAGAGAGAGAAGAAATACAGAGGGAGGGGAGGAGATGGAGAGGGGAGAGAGAGAGAGAGAGGGGGAGAGAGAGAGAGAGCAATGCAGGCCCCCACCGGCGTTTCTCGACATTGAAAAAAAAAGTCCGGGAGACGGGGGGTGGGGGGGTCAGGGTTAATGGAGGAGGTGTGTGTGTGTGTGTGTTGGGGGGGCTTGGTGATTCTCTATAGAGCCTTGAGCAACAGGATAACAGAGCATCAGGCTGAGGTGGACATGGCTGAGGAATGGCAGGGGGCAGAGGCGACGCACAGAAGAGGGCAGAGGGAGAGGCCAAACCAAAGAGCCAGCCGCAAAGGCGTTTTTAGCCACTCAACGTTTCCTCAGAGCCATTTCTCAACCACACAATGCATTCAGATTGCACTATGTGTAGAGTCATGGATTTTTTTTTTGGGGGGGGCGCGAGGCGCCACAGAGATTGTCGGAATGTCAAATTCAATGTCTTTGTGTTGCAACTAGCGTCGTCGGATCCTGACGCTAACTTTGATGGATCCCTCAAATAACAGCCACTCGAAACGTTTTCCGGTGACATTATCTGAATCATTCATGTCGTTCACCAAAGGACGTGTCGTAAATAGATTCCGTAGTACAAACCCCGGCGATGCGCGTGTACAGTTTTCTTTTTTCCGGCTTCTGGATTCTACGAGATTTTAAGACGTCGAACTCGAGGGAAGTTTCATTACTTCGCACAAACTCGAGTTCGGCGACACACTCGTTGCGGTTGAGAGACACTCTGAATAAATTACAGCCGTCGCCTGTTGTGTCAGTCGAATGGAAAAAAAACGACTGAAAGCTCACCACCTCTGAATCCTCCAGCAGTGCTCATTGATAAATAAAGCTGTTCAATGTTTTGAATCGGAGACAAATAAGCTCTTGGAGATTGCCTTGAGCGACCATGTTCTATTTGGTTAGCCTCCCCGATGTGGCGCCTCTCTGAATGCCGCCAGCCCATTCGTCGACTCGGTGATCATTTAAGCAGTTTCAGGGCTTTAAAAAAAGAGAAGTAGTCGTCTTATTCTCTCTCATTTTTTAAACCAATGCCATTGAAAGGGAAATAGAAGCTTGATTTATTCACTGTGGGAAGTTTGTACGCAGGCCCTCTTATCAACTAGGCCAAGGTAGCATTTCTCAGACGGTTTGTTATTTCTAAATAGATTTATGGTACTCCTGCACTCGCTCCTTCTCCCACTCACCTGTCCTCCTCATCGTCTTCTTTGTTTTTCCGGAAGATTGTCCTGCATTCATTTATGAGCTGCGTTTGTCACCATGTGTGTTTGTGTATGAGTGAGTGTGTGTGTGTGTGTGTGAGGGAGAGAGTGTGTGCTCAAGGACAATAGGGGCTTAGATTTACATAGACCTCGAAACACGGAAAATTGTGTCTAAAAGCGCATACCATTGTTGTCTAGGGCCCTTCAAATTTTCTGTCTTGTCTGTCTGTTTGTCTGTCTGTTTGTCTGTCCGTTTCTATCTGTGTGTGTGTCTCTCTCTCTCTCTGTCACTCTCTGTCTCTGTCTCTCTCTGTCTCTCTCTGTCTCTCTCTCTCTGTCTCTGTCTCTGTCTCTGTCTCTCTCTCTGTCTCTGTCTCTCTCTCGGTCTCTCTCTCTCTCGGTCTCTCTCTCTCGGTCTCTCCCCCTCTCCAATCAGACAAGTATTTTGGTTTGGCCTTGGAGAGGGTGCCTACTCCTGTAAAGAAGATGTCCACTTCAGATTGCGAGTGCTGCACACACACACACACACACCCATCCAGGGCCCTTATTTTTCAGGGTGGCTGTCTGCCAGCTGGAATGGTCAGGACGGCACAATAATGATATGCCGCCACCGATGCTAATGCCACATGCTACATACGGTACAAGCCCCCGGCTGGTCGTGGCTGTACCCACTGTTTTGCGGCTGTTTGTTTTTCTTATCGTAGCAATTTTTTCGCATAATAGCATTATTTTGGCTAACACCTGTTAGCCTGTGTCTTTGCTGACCAAACAATGTTGGATCTCTTCAGGTGGCTTCGACTGTGGATGCGAGCCCGGCGCAGACCGCCCAGCTGATGCAGAGCACCGTCATGCATGTGGGTCCTGTGGTGAGGGAGGTGAGCGAGGGGCTCGTCATGTGTCAAAGGATGTGTGAGGTCATGTCGGTCCATTAGGTTGCTTTGAATGCATGTGAAGGTAAAACGTCCGCTGTTTGTAATGCAACGGCTATTTTTTTATTTTGAATAAAAACGTTTTATTAATATCCTTATAAATAACAGAATTATTCATCCAATTAGTCAACGTTGTAATTGTATTATTATAATGGTTGTTGTGCATATAATTCATTTTATTATATTTAGTAGTAATAGGCCTAGTAGGAGGCTACTATTAAACATTATTATTATTACTAAACATTAATGCTCAACATTAAAATGTGCACTATTAACGTTACAATTCCTCGATATTATTGAAAGTGATGCCATTACGATAAACCAATGTGTTTGACGCGCCCAGTTTGCTAGGCTGCAGCAGTCTGCTGCCTTCCAGGCGGCCCGCTCGCTGGACTTCAGGGCCAACATGATGGACAGCATCAACCTGATGCTGTGCGGGAAGACCGTGGACTTCAACTCCACCAACGCCACGCGCCCACGGATGGACGCCAGGGAGACCACTGCCTCCGTATGGAACAGCAGCACCAACTCCAGTAAGCCCCAGAGTGAATCGTTTTAATTACATTTACATTGAGGGCATTAAGCTTTTTCAGACGCTTTTATACGCTTTTAATTCGTTTGAATGCTAAAGGTTTTCGCCGTTTTGTCTTAAAAGCTAACGTTTTTTAAGCTAGCAGAACTAAGTTCTTGCCTCACTTGTAATCATTGCGTGTTTTACAAAACGTTACTAGAATCACTCTAATCAGGCGTACTTTGTTGAATAACGTGATCCAACGGTTGGAATTAAAGTATTTTAAATGACCTGTCAGACAAGTAATTAGCACAAATTCATTAAGCTGATTGCCCCGGTTGTTTCCCCTAATGAGACATCTTAAATGTTAAGTATTTTTAATAAATATTGAGTTTTTTTTTTTTTTTTATTAACTGCCAAATCCTAATTGCTAATGGTTGCTTGGTACGTCTTAATATTATCACGCCATTTTCTTGAGGTTGGTATGTGAGTGAGCTCAGGGGATGACTGTATCCTCGCAACAATAACCATGGAAAAAAAAACCTGATTGAATATTGTTATTAAT